>NC_138776.1:179674450-179954450 GCF_965119305.1 Pelophylax lessonae | reverse complement strand
GGGAGGAGAAGACCTGCTGGCCTCTGGCGAGGAGTTTTGTCACGTGCACAGACAGTACAGGCCCGAACGAACTCAGTCGCATCTTCCTCAAAGGAAGGCCACCAATAGTGTCTGGCAATTAACTGAATAGTCTTCTTAATTCCAGCGTGACCCGCCAGGTGGGAGGAGTGGCCCCATTTGAGAGTCCGAAGGCGAAGACGTGGAGGAACATATGTTCTTCCTGGAGGAACTGGTACCAGTGAAGCAGGGGCAGCTGAAATCAGACACTCAGGAGGTATGATGTGTTGAGGAACGGCTTCAGCTTTCGGAGGCATCAGTGGAGCGTGATAGGGCATCCGCCCTAATGTTCTTGTCAGCAGGACGAAAATGGATCTGGAAATTAAATCGGGCAAAGAACAATGACCACCTGGCCTGGCGAGGATTAAGGCACTGGGCAGACTTAAGGTATGACAGATTTTTGTGGTCAGTGTAGATGGTGATAGGATGAAGGGATCCTTCCAGGAGATGTCTCCATTCCTCTAGTGCCAACTTAATGGCTAGTAGTTCACGGTCTCCAATAGCATAGTTCCTTTCTGGAGGAGAAAAAGTTTTAGAGAAGAAGCCGCATGTGACGTTTTTTCCTTTAGCAGACTTTTGAAGAAGGACCGCTCCGGCTCCAACAGGAGGAGGCATCAACCTCCAGGAAGAACGGTTTCAGAGGATCAGGCCTAGTCAAGACTGGAGCGGAGGCGAAGGCGGTCTTAAGGCGAGTAAAGGCTTCTTCAGCTTGGGGAGGCCAGGATCTCGGATTCGCCTCTTTCTTGGTTAGTGCCACAATAGGCACCACGATAGTGGAGAAGTGGGGGATGAACTGGCGGTAGTAATTGGCGAATCCAAGGAAGCGCTGGATACAGCGAAGTCCCGAGGGGCATGGCCAATCCAAGACTGCGGAGAGCTTTTCGGGGTCTATTTGAAGACCTTGTCCAGAAACTAGGTATCCCAGAAACGGAAGACAGCTACGTTCAAAGAGACACTTTTCAATCTTGGCATAAAGATGGTTAACACGGAGACGCTGGAGCACTTGACAAACATGGAGACGGTGTTCCTCCAGAGTGGAGGAGAAGATTAGTATGTTGTCAAGGTAGACCACTACGCAGGTATACAAGTCCCGGAAGATCTCATTGACAAAGTCTTGAAAGACTGCCGGGGCATTGCACAGACCAAAAGGCATGACAAGATATTCGAAGTGGCCATCTCTGGTGTTGAAAGCAGTTTTCCACTCATCTCCTTCACGGATTCTGATGAGGTTATAAGCGCCCCTGAGGTCAAGCTTAGTGAAGACCTTTGCTCCGCGCAGACGGTCAAAGAGCTTCGAGATGAGAGGCAGAGGGTAGCGATTCTTGCGGTTCCAGAGTGGCGTGGCCCAGGCCAAGGCCTTCCCAGATAGTAAACTGACCACGAAGGCCATCTTAGACTGTTCTGTGGGAAACTGGTCTGACAACATCTCCAGGTGCAGGGAACATTGGGACAAGAATCCCCGGCACATCTTAAGAGTCCCCATCAAACTTGTCCGGGAGAGACAAGCGGACTCTAGCGGTGGCGGCGGCCACAGGCTTCGGTGGAGAAGCAGATGCAGGCGGTGGAGGCGGCTGCTGCTGAGCTGGAAGAAGCTGCTGCAGCATGGCGGTCAACTGTGCCAGCTGTTGACCTTGCTGAGCAATCTGCTGGGACTGCTGGGCAACCACGGTAGTGAGGTCAGTGAGACTAGGCAGCGGCACATCAGCGGGATCCATGGCTGGATCTACTGTCAGGGTCCGGACTGGCGGCCGATGAAGACCCTAGGGGTGGATCCTCTGTGTCAGTGAGGGAATGGCGTGGACCGTACCAGGGGACCGGTTCTAAGTTGCTACTGGTTTTCACCAGAGCCCGCCGCAAGGCAGGATGGACTTGCTGCGGCGGTAGCAACCAGGTCGTGTCCTCCGGTAGCGGCTCAACCTCACGGACAGCTGATACAGGCGTGGTACAGTAGGACAAGGCAAAGGCAAGGTCAGACGTAGCAGAAGGTCAGGGCAGGCGGTAAAGGTTCAAAGTCAGGGGCAACGGCAGAAGGTCAGATACACAGGCAGGGAAAATACACAAAACGCTTTCTCAGGGCACTAAGGCAACAAGATCCAGCAAGGACAGGAAGGGGAAGTGGGTTTTTATATGTTTTGTACTTGATTGGACCAGGCACCAATTAGTGGTGCACTGGCCCTTTAAATTTTAGTGCAGCGGTGCGCGCGCGCCCTAGGGAGCAGGGCCGCGCGCCCCGGGAGTTAGACAGGACGGGACCCGGCAGGTTAGTGTGTTGAGTCCACGGACGGGAACGTCCCGCCGCGCGGACCTCATCCCTGCCACATGCGGGGGGACGGCGCTCACGGTCGGGGATGATGACCGGAGCGCCGCTGCCCGCAGCACGCCACGAGTGCTCCGGGGAAGCCGCAGGACCCGGAGCGCTCGGCGTGACAACATCTTCCAGTGAGGACACTTGCTCCAGTGATAACTCCCCTCACTTTGGGGAGATTGCCTGTCACCTTCTGTTGCATCTCCAGGATAGGCAGTGAAGGGTAATGTCACCAATGAGACAGAAAAAAAACAATATCATTTACCATAGTCTACATTGTGCAAAACTAAAATAAAAAAGTTTCGACTGTACAAAAAAGGGAAGTATGGCTTTAGTATTGTCCATACTTCTCTTTTTTCGGTCACTTTCTTTTGCTCTCCTGTGAATCAGAATAAGCTGAGAGAGGGCTGAAGCACTCTCCATCTGATGCAGAAGAGCAGCTACAGTCTCTGGAAGGATCCAGATCATATTGTCGGGACCCACCCAGCTTCCATGAATAACAGATGGCTCCAACTCTCAAGCCAGTTGCACCCGTCCCCTCTCCAGCTCAGCGCTCCAGAGGAGTGCTGGAGGGGCAGGGCAGAGAGCAGTTACTGACCAATCCACAACATCACAGTATATCACAACACCATAGGACATTATATAAAGGGCCTCATAGCAAATAATATCAAGCTACAACTGCAGCAAAAGCAGATTATGCCATGACTGCAAGTATTTAAGCATGTAAGATCTTAACCACTTGCCGACCGCCGCACGACTATCTACGTCGGCGGTCAGCCCCTCACAGGCAAAGTGACGTAGGGCTACGTCACTAGCTTGTGAGGGTCTAGGGAGCGAGCGCGCGCCGCCGGAGGCGCGCTCCCGCTCCCGCGTGTGACCGGCGGACCCGATGTCCGCCAGCCACTCTGCGATCGGCGGGGGAGAGGGAGAAAGTCAGGCAGCTTATGTAAACAAGCTGCCTGTCATTCTCCCCTCTGTATGAGAGCTGATCATATGGATCTACTATGTAGATCCGTTGATCACTCTGCATACAGCTGAAGCCACAGCCAATCACAGTTAGAATCACGCCCCTAGGGACACACACAGCCCCTCCCTCTCAAATAAAGTTAACCCCTTCACTACCAGTGTATTTTTACAGTAACAGTGCATATATATATAGCACTGATTACTGTAGAAATGTCACTGGTAACCCCAAAAGTGTCAAAAATGTCAGTCAAGGGTCCGATCTGTCCGCCGCAATGTCGCAGTACCGCAAAAAAAAACGCAGATCGCCGCCATTACGCGTTAAAAAAAAAAACAACAAAAATGACAAAAATCTTTCCCTTAGTTAGTAAATGCAATAACTTTTGCGCAAACCAATCAAAATACGCTTTTTGCGATTTTTTTTACCAAACATAGGTAGCATAAAACAAATTGGCCGAAAATGTTAAAAAATTTTGATTTTTACATTTTTTTGGGGGGGAATTTCATATAAAAAAAAGGGAAAAATATTGCTATTTTTGCAAAATTGACGCTCTTTTTTTGTTTATAGCGCGTGATCAAAAAATCGCACAGGTGATCAAATACCGCCAAAAGAAAGCTCTGTTTGTGGGAATAAAAGGACGCCAAATTCGTTTAGGTACAGCGTCGCACGACCGCGCAATTGTCCGTTAAAGTCACGCAGTGCCGAATCGCAAAATACCCCCTGGTCGTTTAGCAGCCAAATCCTCCGGGGCTTAAGTGGTTAATAAACTGCAACAAAACATTATACAATGCTGCTATAGTTGTGTTAATAGAAGTCACAACATCACATTACAGTATACATACTTCCCAACTTAAGAATTTAAGAAAGAGGGACATAAGAGGTACTACTAATACTGTGTGTGGCTTAAAGGGGTGTTGTTAAAAAGGGTTTGAGCCTATTCGCATTATACACTGCACACATACAGTATGCCAAAGATCTTGCAACCATAAAATACTTGTAAATGAGTGCGCCACAAATGACAGTCTCAGAGACACATTATTCTCAGGACGAAGGTTCATTTTTTGAACAAGTCTCATCTATGCTTTTCTTCACACAAAATACAAACAACAACTGCGGTAAAAAATGTGAGCACTATTTAGCAACCAGCAATGGTTGAAACAATAAACACATTAAAGGGGTTATATAGAAAAATGTCACTGTATACTGTAAATATGACAAATATTGCCTCAACCCTACCAAAACTTGCTGTATTACGCCACCCGGTGGCAACGCCCCCTTCTGGCATCACGCCCCTTGCCTATAAAACAGCTGTCAAAGTTAAAGAATGGCATACAGCGGGACGTTGAGAAGAGGTGAAGCGTTTTTTACGTTTTTTCTATTTTTCGGGTCGGTGGGCATCGTGATTGATGATGAATTTACATCGAGGGACACAATTTTTTTTTTTTTTTTTTACCCACATGCTTATTAACTAAATATGAGACTCTCAGCCCACTGTGGATGGTGAGTTAACCCAGGATTGCCATATCTTAGCAAATGTATTACCACATCCTCTAGATACGTGTAGCCCTGCCCCCTGGGGAGCGGCTAAGTGTAGACACATCCTCCTCACTTTGATTGCTCTGAGCGTTGTCCAACCCACTTGACACTATAGGTTCTGTCATTGTAAATGATTGAAAACTACCAAAGTTTGCAATAAAGAATCAGTTTATTCAATTCCTTTTGCTGTAGCCTCAGCTGCACTGAAGATGAATGAACAGGAGACATAGGCCCCTGTTAGTTCATAAACTGAAGTATAGTAAACACAGTTTATTATGCTTTAGTTATTAATAGAGACAGGATTGATTGGTACAGATCACCTACAGTGTCCCTTCAGAAAAGGAAGGGGGCAGTAAATTACATATTTACCGGCCTCTTCCTCTGCTCTCCATTCCATGTGTACCTGTAGCAGTCAGCAGGTGGGCAGCATGCAGAAGAGTGGGCGTGATTTGCATGTAACTCCAGGTAGGTTTTTAAAGATCAATCTAATTTACATGTGAATGTCTGCGCGATTTACAAATAAATAGTATGTGATTTACATACTGTATGAATGCTGATCCTTTTTATATTCAAATGCAGGCGCAATTTGGCAATTACAGAACGATGCCCTTCGTGTGTTTCCCCTTCAGCAGCTGAAAGCTGGGGGGAGGGAGAGGGGCAGAATCCGGCTTCAGCTGCTGCAGAGTTGCACAGGGCACCTTTCCTGTAATTAACCCCTGCCCCACCGATCCCACTCTGTGTGTGGGCCCCCTACAGGAGAACCGGTGGTAACTCCCCCCAATCAGTGACCCATCCCATAGCAACCAGTCAGCTTCTATTTTTTATTTCTTCCACAAAGAAAGAAAATAAAAAAGGACAATGTATTGTAATCATTGGATTTGTAATATAACGATTACCTGTATATAGTTACAATTGCCCAAGTATTCTCCCAATTGTTTGCTGCCTGACTTCATCCTGTATCTGCTTCCTGTTTGTCACACATGTAGTGTAATGATTTATTTATTTTTATTTTTTTTTGCTGACCACATTTATAACTGCCCATCTGTGGCCCATGTACTGTTAGGGTAGCATTTTTATTATTCAGCTTTTTAGAGAACCATCTTACTAAATATTTGAATCCCCCACAAGTCTGTCTCTTTTAATCTACATTGCAATTATACCTGTGTTTTTTTCCGGTGGAAGTTAAGGGGACTGAAACCATTAACCAGAATGCAAGTGCTAATCAACCAATTAGCGTGAGGAAACCTGATAGATAAGAATCACATGTTATGCCTCACAAACACGCAACGATTATCAGCCGACCGTTGTTGTGTTGGTTGAAATGTGCTCTAGACTGCACACGAATTTTATCGGCCAACAAAAACCAACTTCAGAAGTGATGTCATGTGCTGGTTTACTTTCCGTGTGTTTTTTCTTCTCTGAGCATGCCCAGTCTTTTATTTTTGTCTGCCGAAATCTGTACTGACTGACGGAAAATCGGCCGTTCTGTTGACGGCCAGCAAAAATTTTATAGCATGCACACCAGATTTTGTTTGGCCGCAAAGTCGCAGTCGGTTGTCGGAAGCATCATACTAACACGCCGATAATCGGCTGATCGGACGTTGGCCGAAAATTCACGCCCAACAATCGTTGCGTGTGTGTGAGAGGCATAAGATTACACGGAAGATAGATAATAAATGTAAAACTCCAGCTTCTAATAGTGTTGTCTAGCTAAAATTTAGGAGCAGCTAGCGAATGTGTGCCCATATCGTGCACTAGAAGGTTCATGAAGGTGAATCGGCATTGTGATGTACATAGGAGGCCAACAACCTAGAAATCATACAAATGAATGGCAATAATGGCAACAATGGGCAGTAAAAATGCAGGGACAGTTGTAGCCAAGTCTCCGTCCCCCAGAGCCGGGACAAGGAGTGGGCAGAAGGTGTGGCTGCCCTTGGAGCAATGGTTTATTGTAGAGATTTGGTCGCCTTTACACTAATCGTAGGGAAAGGAGGGGGCGCAGTTCAGCATCTTTGCCCTAGGCGCTGCATGGCCTTGTCTTGGCACTGCCGTCTCCCCATTATCTCTCTCTTTACCTATTCTTCAGGCCTACAGCAATCTGCTACTCCCTCTTCCCATACAGGTGTCCTCTTAGGGTTCTGGAGGAGAAGCATACTTAAAGCTAAGTAAACATTGATTTTTCCCTTTACTAAATCAAATTCCATTTTTTTATTTTTTTGCAATTCTGCTCGTTACAACCTCTACTGCAATTGTTTATACCCTTTAAAGACTCTGGCAGGCATTATTACACAAAAATTCAAATTGTAAGACAATTGTTCTCCTAGCAGCATTTTATCATAAGGTTTCTAGCTATTTGGATTTTGACAAGTATTAAGAGAAGACCCACAGCACGTTTGTAGATATGGTTATTTTATGGAACCTACAGTAGATTTAAACAGTTCTAAATAACTTGTTAAAAATAATAAATGACCTAACATTTTGATATATATTAGAAAAAAGACAGACTATATCACCAAGTTTAACCGTGACCAAGTAACTGAAGAGAAAACTGTCCTGCCCAAGCAAGAAAATGTCCCACCTAAAGCTGGCCATACACTATTAGATTTTTGACATTAATCAAAAATTCTCAGTACATTTGATGACATGACGAATGTCAGTAAAGAACATTTTTCCATCCTGCTCCTTTGAAATTTCTTGTCACTGTGGGAGAAAACTATAATTGATTTACTGCCACTAATGATTAGAAAATTGAACGAATGTTCTTGAAATGAGAAATTTCAAGTGACATTCTACTAGTGTGTGGCCAGCTTTAGCCAAGAATGACTTCAATCATCCTATTTTGCAGATATTTATTATGATGATTATTATATGACTGAAGAATATGTTGAAGGGTGCAAAAGGGTTTACAAACTTTTGAAAAATAAGATACACATACTAGAAAATCATATAAAACAAAACAAGATACACTGAGTGGTTTGTCTTAGGTTTGACTTAACTTGCATATCTATAAACTTACAATCTAAAATAAAAAAAAAATAAAAAAATACACCAAATGCAAGAAGACAATATATCCTCATTACAGGAAGAGAAGTAGGCGCTGATGATCACGGACTAAAGAGAATATATTAGGCAAAAAGTATATTCTTGTGTAAAGATGCAAGTTTAAAAACAGCATTTAAAGTGAGTGTCAAACAATAAAGAGAAATCCAAACAAAAAGCACATGTTTAAAAATGTATCATTCATGAAGGTGGGGATGTGAATGGGCAGTAGAGTAGAGAAGACAGAAATAAGAATACTTGAGAAGCAGCGAAGAGATGGATGAAGATGCCAGGATGAAGGTGGTTTTGTAGGATTAGGCCTGACTTTTGGCCTACATTCTCTGTGCTACTGGCCTAGAAAAGACAGTATACAGCAGTGTTAATTTTGTCGACGAAAACCGACTAAAATGTTTTCGTCGACTAAATTAACACAATTTTAATCGACTAAAATACAACTAAAACTAAAACAATTCAGATGACTAAAATACGACTAAAACTAAAATGGTATTTTAGTCTTAAGACTTAAATACGACTAAAACTAAAATGGCATTTTAGTCATAAGAATATATTAAAAAAGAATAGCGCACAAATGCAAAAGAAATTACTACCAAATCTGAAGAGAGTCCATAAATAAAAATGGGGGTTTGGTCCCACCATATGGCCATATCGTGCTCAAGCCCACTACTGCGTCAAAGTACCCCATTATCAGTGGGTCCTACACTATCCATGAAAAAGAGATGAATCCAGCCTTTCTAACCCTTGGAGATAATACTCCTTGCTGGGAGAGATGTGCAAATGCACTACAGGGGACTCCTCTTATATCCACTTGATGGTGGACACTGATTGAGTACAGGTGTGTGTGGGGGGTGGGGAGGGCTGCTCAACCTCGATAGTCTGGTCAGACCGAATACATAATAAACAGGCAAAAAATTTGGGGGAGCACACCCATGTATTTCCAAAGCTGCTACAGCTATGAACCAAAAGACATGTATATTAAAAAAGAATAGCGCGCAAATGCAAAAGAAATTACTACCAAATCTGAAGAGAGTCCATAAATAAAAATGGGGGTTTGGTCCCACCATATGGCCATATCGTGCTCAAGCCCACTAGTACCCCCACCCCCCACACACACCTGTACTCAATCAGTGTCCACCATCAAGTGGATATAGGAGGAGTCCCCTGTAGTGCATTTGCACATCTCTCCCAGCAAGGAGTATTATCTCCAAGGGTTAGAAAGGCTGGATTCATCTCTTTTTCATGGATAGTGTAGGACCCACTGATAATGGGGTACTTTGACGCAGTAGTGGGCTTGAGCACGATATGGCCATATGGTGGGACCAAACCCCTATTTTTATTTATGGACTCTCTTCAGATTTGGTAGTAATTTCTTTTGCATTTGCGCGCTATTCTTTTTTAATATACATGTCTTTTGGTTCATAGCTGCAGCAGCTTTGGGTATGGGTATGCTCCCCCAATTTTTTTGCCTGTTTATTAGTCATAAGAATATAACTATAACTAAATAAAAAATTGACATCATCAAAATTAACACTCCTCTGCTGGCCATTTCTATATTGGCAACACAATTCCATCCAGAGCATGTAATAATAGCACATTAAAGTTTAAACCTGTATTGCACCACCGCATACGCATAAGTAGAAGCATCTACTAAGCTGCTGAAAACTAAACAATTAAGAAAAAGGCTTTTCTTATATTTTTCCCTAATATTTAATGTTGGTAATATATTCAGGTAATATGTGCAATGACATTACAGCCAATGGAGTTTACAGCAGTGTTAATTTCATCAACAAAAACGTTTTCGTTACCGCTTTCGTCACCGGCATTTTTCAACTGACGAAAACAAAACGCAAAGTATAGCACATTTTCGTCAAATGACGAAAATTATGACGAAAATCAAATCCGTTTTTGTTAACAAACGAAAACTAAACGAGAATGTGAGGCAGGGACGTTTACCCAACTTCCGGTTTTCACGGAGCTCCGCCTGTGTGGCGTCTGGCGTGGCGTGCCCCGTGACGTCTGATGTGAGGAGTGGACTACTACAAGAGAGTCGACTCGAGACCAGTCACCTGACCTCACCAGAGCACTGCAGCTGCAGTACTACAGCCAGACGCGCCAGGCCTGACTCATCACACGGCACTGGCACCCAGCCACCACCAAATCCAGAGCAGAGTAACCACTGTGAGTTAACAGCCAGGCCAGCTATTACTGCCTCCCTGAGTCCCCTCAGACCACTCACCAGTCACCACTGGCATCCGATTCCGCCATCCATCCAGGACTGTGTGCGTGCATATAGGCCGCTGAGGCCCACCCGGCCCATCCTGTTCAATAACTTCAGTTCAGAGTCAGACCAGAGACCACCCTTAAACCTGAGACCCCCATCCAGCACTCGGAGCAGCACTGTGTGCACTCACTGCACTGACTGCAGGCAGCAGCATTACAGGCCTCCTCTCTGACCTGACCATGACCATTTAGATGACTAAAATGAGTTTTAGTCGACTAAAATGTAAGATGTTTTACTCGACTAAAATGTACTGGAGTTTTAGTCGACTAAATACGACTAAAACTAAAACACTTGCAGAAGAGTAAAATGGGACTAAAACTAAAATGCCATTTTAGTCCCAAGACCAAGACTAAAACTAAATTGAAATTTGCTGCCAAAATTAACACTGGTATACAGCACCTGATCAGTACTTTAGTCATTTATCCAAGCACTGCTGCAGTTTACCAGTCCATCACACTCCTACTTCACTATTTGAGAACCTGTGTTTTTCATGCAGGAGGGACATTTCCAAACACATCCACTGTATACTACATGCCACCTACTGCTTCTCACTGCCACAAATTAGCATTATCTCTGCTATAAAAGTTTGAAAGTGATTAAGATGCAGAATACAGAATAGAGAAAACGTAGGTAGCCAAACAGTTTGGAAGGACGAATGGCTGCATCTATTGTATTCTGAAAAACCAGCACCTTTTGCTTTTAGGATACCAAAGCAGTGTCTGCATCTATTTGGATGGCTTGTTATCTGGATTCTGGCTTCAGTGGATTACAGAGAATTCAGATTTACCTCTTGAAGTCCAAAGTAATTTCGTAATTTTTTTACACATTACATTCTGTATTTTTTTTTTGCTAGAAACTTACCTAACCCCCCCCCCCCCCCAAACAAGTTTTTGAAAGTAGGCTCAATATAATAAAATAGTAGTATTTGCAGTTTTTTATGTTGCATGGTAACTGTGCAACTGTCTATCAAAACACAATTTTTTTAAAAATACACTAAAAAGAATTTAAACACATACACAAAGAAAATTTAACACCCACTTTTTGGTAAGATTAAAAGATTGGAGTAGATGGAAATATACAGTATATCAAAAATGTCAAGTACTAAAGTTGCACATGTCCATGAAATGGTAAAAAACAATGGTACCTAAATTTATCCATAGATGACGATTAAAAAGCCTTAACAGATCATACATTTAGGGTTACCCATGAATGATGGCTCCAGAATTATTGCCCTCACTAAGATATTCGCAGCAATACCTTACAATTGTGACACAATCGCTGTTTACATACACGTATGCGGTCTATGTTGACATTTGCATTCACATGTGCACGCAGGCAAGTGGGGTTGCTTTAAAAAAAAAAAAAACCTTTAAATTTTATTTATTTTATCCAAAAAATGTTTTTTTTTCATTTAACTGTATTGCTATCAAGCTAACAAGCCCCATATTTGATAGCACAGACTGTGCTTAATTTGCTACTTCCCAGGGTATAATAGCCTTGGAATGACAGCTTTGAGTCTGGAAGTAATGAACTACCCAATGAGATTTGTCTTCCAACAAGACAATGATCCAAAACATAAAGCAAAATCTACAATGGAATGGTTCACAAATAAACATATCCAGGTGTTAGAATGGCCAAGTCAAAGTCCAGACCTGAATCCAATCGAGAATCTGTGGAAAGAACTGAAAACTGCTGTTCATAAACGCTCTCCATCCAACCTCACTGAGCTCGAGCTGTTTTGCAAGGAGGAATGGGCAAAAATTTCAGTCTCTCGATGTGCAAAACTGATAGAGACATACCCCAAGCGACTTACAGCTGTAATCGCTGCAAAAGGTGGTGCTACAAGGTATTAACTTAAGGGGGCTGAATAATTTTGCACGCCCAATTTTTCAACTTTTTATTTGTTAAAAAAGTTTGAAATATCCAATAAATTTCGTTCCACTTCATGATTGTGTCCCACTTGTTGTTGATTCGTCACAAAAAAATACAGTTTTATATCTTTATGTTTGAAGCCTGAAATGTGGCAAAAGGTCAAAAAGTTCAAGGGGGCCGAATACTTTCACAATGCACTGTGTATATATATATATATATATATATACATACATACATACACACACGCGCATACATACACACAAATACATATAGTGTAATGACATTACTAAAAAGTTATATCTGATTTAGTAAAATGACTTAGCAGTGCATTTAGGAAGCAACAAATTTATTGGGAGCTTTCTCTCTGTGACTAAACTACAAATGGTCCAATTAAAAGATAATAAAATGTTATTATTGATGAGGTGCAGATTGTGGGAAAAAGATTTCATGGCACATAAAGTTGGCTTTCATTTAAAGTATAAATATTAAGCTATATGGGCAGCAGTGTAATCAATTAATCTGTTCTTTGTGCCTGCTGAACAGAAGGGTGCTGATATCTCTGTAGCCGATCATTTTTTATTTATTTTTTTTATTTCTTAGAACATTGCTCCAACAACTCCCACTATTTTCCTGATGGGCTTCTGCCCTACGGCTTCATCTGCCAATATATAACTGTGTTACTTTAGCGGACAATTGCGCTGGCGTGAGACGCTGTACCTAAATAAAATTGATGCACTTTATTTCCCACAAATAGAGCTTTCTTTTGGTGGCATTTGATCACCTCTGCAATTTTTATTTTTTGCGCTATCAACAAAAATAGAGTGACAATTCTGAAAAAAAAATATATATATATTGTTCACATTCTGCTATATAAAACATTCCCCCCAAAAAAATCAAAAAATCAAAACTTTTTAACATTTTAGGCCAATTTGTATTCTGCTATATTTTTTTTTATACCAAAAATATTGCAATAAGTGTATTTTGATTGGTTTGTGCAAAGGTTATCGCGTCTACTAACTACGGGAAAGATTTATGTCATTTTTATTGTTTTTTTTTTTTTACTAGTAATGGCGGCGATCTGCGATTTTCAACGAAACTGCAACATTGCGGCAGACAGATCGGACCCCTGACATTTTTTACACTTTTGGGGGGACCAGTGACATTACTACAGTAATCAGTGCTAAAAATATGCACTGTTACTGTAATAATGACACTGGCAGGGAAGGGGTTAACACAGTGGGTGATCAAGGAGTTAAATATGTACCTAGAGGAGTGTTTCTAACTATATGGGGGTTGGTCTTTTGAAATGAACACAGAGACCTGTGATCCTATATAGAAGGATCATAGGCGCTCTGTGATCATTCCAGAGAGAAGAACGGTTGGCTGTGTTTACAACAGCTGATCGTCCTCCTCTATCAGCAGGGAGCGATTGCGGGTGGCAGGTGGAAATCGGAGCTGCCTGCCCCATGCATCGGAGTCCCCGTTTCCGAGTGGGGGCAGTGCGATCGCCCCTTAGCTGCAGGCACGCGGCCGATGTAGAGCTGTGTCGGTCTGCGCAGGAGGGGCTGCCTGCCACAGTAAAACTGCGGTGGGCAGCCCGGAAGTAGTTAGTTAACGGCCCCTTTCACCCATACGGTCTGGTCCGTTCAGTTCATCAGTTCAGTCACGTCAAAATGTATCAGTTTTTCATTAGTTTTTTTTAATCCGTTTTTTCTACATCCACTACCAATGCAAAAACGGACTGCTTGTCCGTTTACATCCATTTTTGGTCCGATCCATTTTTTGAAGGATGAAAAATAGGGCATTCGTCCGTTCCAAAAAACGGAAATTGACGGAAGCGGATGAAAATGGATGATCATCAGTTGTCATCCGTTTTTACATAGAGATGCATTGATGTCCGTTTTTCATCCGTCAATGGATGGGTGAAAAACGAATAAATGGACCGTATCTGTGAAAGGGGCCAAAGTAGAAATAAAAGCTACATGGACAGCAGTGTAATCAACTAATCTGTGCTTTGTGCCTGCTGAACAGAAGGGTGCTGTTTTCTCTATATCCGATGATTTTTTTGTTTTTAGTTTTTTTTTTCAGAACATTGCTCCAACAACTCCCACTATTTTCCTGATGGGCTTCTGCACTACGGCTTTATCTGCCAATATATAAAAAGTTTATAATAACTATAGTTTTGGTTCTGCTGTCTTGATGCATCAGATCATTTCTATAGATAAAAAAAGCACTGATACAAGGATATTTATAAGTACTGATACAAAAATATTTAAAAGACATTTTCTTTAACCACTTGCCGACCGCCGCAAGTACACATACTGCGGCGGTCAGCCCCGGCCAGGCAAAGTGACGTACCGGTACGTCACTAGCCTGTCACCGGCTTGTGAGCCAATAGCGGGCTCGTTCCCTAACAAGTCAGTGCGTGTGACTCGCGATCGTTCGCCGGGAAGGGAGAAAGGCAGGCGGCTAATGTAAACAAGCCGCCTGTCATTCTCCCCTGTGTAAAAATGGAGATCAGATGGTTCTACTATGTAGGACCGTTGATCTCTGTTTTTACACTAGTAGCCATGTCCCATCACAGTTAGATACACGCCCCTAGGACACACTTAACCCCTCCCTCTCCAATACAGTCAACCCCTTCCCTGCCAGTTTTACAGTAACCGTGCATATGTATAGCACTGATTACTGCAGTAATGTCACTGGTAACCCCAAAAGTGTCAAAAATGTCAGTCAAGGGTCCGATCTGTCCGCCCCAATGTCGCAGTCCCGCAAAAAAAAAAAAAAAAAAAATCGCAGATCGCTGCCATTACGAGTTTAAAAAAAAAACAACAAAAATTACAAAAATCTTTCCCTTTGTTAGTAAACGCAATAACTTTTGCGCAAACCAATCAATATACGCTTTTTGCGATTTTTTTTTTACCAAACATAGTAAAAAAATAAATTGGCCTAAAATGTTAAAAAATTTTGATTTTTACATTTTTTTGGGGGGGAATTTCATATAAAAAAAATGTGAAAAATATTGTTATTTTTGCAAAATTGACGCTCTTTTTTTGTTTATAGCGCATGATCAAAAAAAAAAAAAAAAAATCGCACAGGTGATCAAATACCACCAAAAGAAAGCTCTGTTTGTGGGAAAAAAAGGACACCAAATTCGTTTAGGTACAGCATCGCACGACCGCGCAATTGTCCGTTAAACTCACGCAGTGCCGAATCGCAAAATAGGCCCTGGTCAGGAAGGGGGTAAAAGCTTCCAGGGCTTAAGTGGTTAAAAGTACTGATACAAAAATATTTAAAGACATTATCTTTAAATAGCAGTTAATGAAGAATTCAGTTTTTATTTCTTTAGCTATCCAAATTTTCTTCATTGTTCTATAGAGCTAAACAGCATCAAACAAATAGCGTAGGAAAAATATATATATATTTACACCCAAACATTGTTTTAACCTTGGGGTAGCCACAAAACATGTATTGCCTACTTTTATAATTCAGTTCAGATGGACAAAGCCAGCTTTTTTCATGCTATTCAAAAACACCTCAGAGACTCTGCTCCCTGCCCCATTTAATTTCTACACTCTGAATTAACTTTAACTGCCAACAGCTGCCTAGAAGAAATGCACAGATTTTTCCACCCTTTATTTTTCGCCTCGCATACTAAGCATGATTTACAAGTCTGAATTATTATTTCTCGTTACTCATTTCCTCCCGTCGGTGCTGTGATGAAGGTTAATAGAAGTGGCAGCCAGCACCCTGATTTACTTTCAAAACTGTTTGTTCCAAGGCTTCAGCTGGTGGCTGGCTGGTGAAAGCTGCAGTTATGGGAGGATATTCAAGGGACTGGATAGTGCTATACATATTACAAACACTTCATATTTTTTATTGAATCACAGGCCCTGGGAAACACTTATGTTTAGACAAAAAAAAAAGTATGTGCAGCAATAGTGCATTGCAGGATACGGTTTCTAGATTAAACTAGCCATTGTACCTGTCAAGCTGAGTAGACATCAGGGAGAAATACAACACAGACACAATTTTGGTGGAAAAAAAAAAATGTATCCTTACTTAGTGGTGTTTACAGGCCTGCCATAAGAAATCATTGGGCCCCTTATGGCCCCATGTCCCTTCACGAAGTAACAAAATAGCCATGTAGAGAAGTATGCATCTTTATTGTCAGATTAAATTCAGATACTAGGATAACCACAAGGGAATGTGAAGTATCTTGATAATTCATAAATACAGAGGATGTAATGTAATGCACATAGTATGCAATTTTAAAATAAACCACTTTTTCCAGACTTCTTCTTGGCTACGGAAATTGGAAGTAGGCCTTATGATAAGGCATGGGATAATTCCATTTTAAAATCCAAATTTCATACTGAATAGTCTTCGAGATGCTTGTGAAGAACAAAAGATTAAATAATATCACAAGAGGTACGAGGTAAGTGAGATTTACACAAACCTGTAGACAGCACAGCTATGTACTGAACAGAAAGATAATGCAATATATATATATATATATATATATATACACAGGCAGGAATGACTCCTGGAAGGAAGCAGTCATGACAATCAATGAGAGGAGGAAGCCAGAAGCAGTTGCTTACCCTGCAGTAGGGACAGCAGTTTGTGATAGTGAGGCAAGGACAGGTCACCAGTGGCAGAGAGGGAAAAAGGGTGCCAGAATGGTAGGCACACAGCCCTAGCTCTTTAAAAAAAAGCCCCAGTGTGGTGTGTAAAGGCAGTGAAGCAGGTGAGATGGTGTTGTTGCTACTGTAGGAATTGAAGAAGAACAAGGTGGAGTATTTTTTGTGGTGCTACATCTACCTTTCTCGCCATGGGGTGGTGCAGTCCATCAATCAACAGTATAATCTGATATGTCAACACACAGGCAGCTCCTTCCATGCAGAGTATCTCCGACCACTAGCATTTGGTCCTTATGACTAAGCCGGGTAATCACAGCAAAAAGCCCTATACCTCACCTTGTTTACCAAATGTTTACGATTAACTACTTGCCATCCGGGTGAATTCTGACACTTCACTCCTACATGTAAATATCTTTTTTTTGCTAAAATATTACTTAGAACCCTTAAACATGTACAGTTGTGTTCAAAATTATTCAACCCCCACTGAAATTGATTGTTTTGGCCAGTTTGACATTGATTTTGATCATTCAGTCATCCTGCTTACAATTAAATCAAAGAGGCACGTGTAGGTCAGACAAATATAACATAACATTTATAATGAAATAACCACAAATGTCTTTTCTGTGCTCACATCATTATCAGTTTTATTCAACCCCCAAGTGACATTCAATCTTAGTACTTAGTACAACATCCTTTTACAGTTATAACAGCTTTTAAACGTGAAGCATAGCTTGACACAAGTGTCTTGCAGCGATCTACGGGTATCTTCGCCCATTCGTCATGGGCAAAAGCCTCCAGTTCAGTCACATTCTTAGGCTTGTGCACTGCCACTGCTTTCTTTAAGTCCCACCAGAGGTTCTCAATCGGATTTAAGTCTGGTGACTGTGATGGCCACTCCAAAATGTTCCAGCCTTTAATCTGCAACCATGCTCTAGTGGACTTGGAGGTATGCTTGGGATCATTGTCCTGTTGAAAGGTCCAACGTCTCCCAAGCCTCAGGTTTGTGATGGACTGCATCACAATGTCATCCAATATCTCCTGGTACTGAAGAGAATTCATGGTACCTTGCACACGCTGAAGCTTCCCTGTACTTGCAGAAGCAAAACAGCCCCAAAGCATGATTGACCCCCGCCATGCTTCACAGTAGGCAAGGTGTTCTTTTCTTAATAGGCCTTGTTCTTCCTCCTCCAAACATAGCGTTGATCCATGGGCCCAAACAGTTCAAATTTTGTTTCATCAGTCCACAGAACACTATCCCAAAACTTCTGTGGTTTGTCCACATGACTTTTGGCATACTGCAGTCGACTCTTCTTATTCTTTGGAGACAGCAAGGGGGTGCGCCTGGGAGTTCTGGCATGGAGGCCTTCATTACGTAGTGTGTGCCGTATTGTCTGAGCAGAAACTTCAGTACTCACATCTGACAAATCTTTTCTCAGTTCCTCAGCAGTCACACGGGGACTTTTCTCCACTCTACGCTTCAGGTAGTGCACAGCAGTCGAAGTCAGCATCTTCTTTCTGTCACGACTAGGTAGCGTTTCAACAGTGCCCTTTGCCCTGAATTTGCGAATGATGCTTCCTATGGTGTCTCTTGGTTTATTTAACATCTTTGCAATCTTCTTATAGCCATTGCCCTTCCTGTGAAGAGTAATCACCTCTTCTCTTGTCTTCCTGGACCATTCTCTTGACTTCACCATGTTTGTAACCACACCAGTAAATGTCTAGAAGGAGCTGAGTATCACAGTCATTTAAAAGCTGCCTAATTGGTGCTTATTAGGCTTTATTGCTGCTCCCTGACATCCACAGGTGTTTTCAATACCTGATTGAAAACACTTCAAAGAACCTCTGTTCTTCAGAGTGGTAGTCTTTAAGGGGTTGAATAATTGTGTCAATGAAGAATTCACAAAAGAAACATTTACTACTGTATTACAAAACCAATTGATGTAATTTTAGTTGCATATGGTTCTTTAAGAAGTCCTTGTAGGATTTCATTCTGAATACAATTACAAATGTACACTAAATTCCCTAAAACCCTTTACAGCATTGGGGGTTGAATAATTTTGAACATAACTGTATATATACAGTGGGTACGGAAAGTATTCAGACCCCCTTAAATTTTTCACTCTTTGTTATATTGCAGCCATTTGCTAAAATCATTTAAGTTAATTCTTCTTCCTCATGAATGTACACATAGCACCCCATATTGACGGAAAAACACAGAATTGTTGACATTGTTGCAGATTTATTAAAAAAGAAAAACTGAAATATCACATGGTCCTAAGTATTCAGACCCTTTGCTGTGACACTCATATATTTAACTCAGGTGCTTTCCATTTCTTCTGATCATCCTTGAGATGGTTCTACACTTTCATTTGAGTCCAGCTGTGTTTGATTATACTGATTGGAATTGATTAGGAAAGCCACACACCTGTCTATATAAGACCTTCCAGATCACAATGCATGTCAGAGCAAATGAGAATCATGAGGTCAAGGAACTGCCTGAAGAGCTCAGAGACAGAATTGTGGCAAGGCACAGATCTGGCCAAGGTTACAAAAAGATTTCTGCTGCACTTAAGGTTCCTAAGAGCACAGTGGCCTCCATAATCCTCAAATGGAAGACGTTTGGGACGACCAGAACCCTTCCTAGAGCTGGCCGTCCGGCCAAACTGAGCTATCGGGGGAGAAGAGCCTTGGTGAGAGAGGTAAAGAAGAACCCAAAGATCACTGTGGCTGAGCTCCAGAGATGCAGTCAGGAGATGGGAGAAAGTTGTAGAAAGTCAACCATCACTGCAGCCCTCCACCAGTCGGGTCTTTATGGCAGAGTGGCCCGACGGAAGCCTCTCCTCAGTGTAAGACACATGAAAGCCCGCATGGAGTTTGCTAAAAAACACCTGAAGGACTCCAAGATGGTGAGAAATAAGATTCTCTGGTCTGATGAGACCAAAATAGAACTTTTTGGCCTTAATTCTAAGCGGTATGTGTGGAGAAAACCAGGCACTGCTCATCACCTGTCCAATACAGTCTCAACAGTGAAGCATGGTGGTGGCAGCATCATGCTGTGGGGGTGTTTTTCAGCTGCAGGGACAGGACGACTGGTTGCAATTGAGGGAAAGATGAATGCGGCCAAGTACAGGGATATCCTGGACAAAAACCTTCTCCAGAGTGCTCTGGACCTCAGACTGGGCCGAAGGTTTACCTTCCAACAAGACAATGACCCTAAACACACAGCTAAAATAACGAAGGAGTGGATTCACAACAACTCCGTGACTGTTCTTGAATGACCCAGCCAGAGCCCTGACTTAAACCCAATTGAGCATCTCTGGAGAGACCTAAAAATGGCTGTCCACCAACGTTTACCATCCAACCTGACAGAACTGGAGAGGATCTGCAAGGAGGAATGGCAGAGGATCCCCAAATCCAGGTGTGAAAGACTTGTTGCATCTTTCCCAAAAAGACTCCTGGCTGTATTAGATCAAAAGGGGGCTTCTACTAAATACTGAGCAAAGGGTCTGAATACTTAGGATCATGTGATATTTCAGTTTTTCTTTTTTAATAAATCTGCAACAATGTCAACAATTCTGTGTTTTTCTGTCAGTATGGGGTGCTATGTGTACATTCATGAGGAAGAAGAATGAACCTAAATGATTTTAGCAAATGGCTGCAATATAACAAAGAGTGAAACATTTAAGGGGGTCTGAATACTTTCCGTACCCACTGTATATATATATATATATATATATATATATACACAGTACAGACCACATGTTTGGACTCACCTTCTCATTCAAAGAGTTTTCTTTATTTTCATGACTATGAAAATTGTAGATTCACACTGAAGGCATCAAAACTATGAATTACCCCTTTGGAATTATATACATAACAAAAAAGTGTGAAACAACTGAAAATATGTCATATTCTAGGTTCTTCCAAGTAGCCACCTTTTGCTTTGATTACTGCTTTGCACACTCTTGGCATTCTCTTGATGAGCTTCAAGAGGTAGTCACCTGAAATGGTCTTCCAACAGTCTTGAAGGAGTTCCCAGAGATGCTTAGCACTTGTTGGCCCTTTTGCCTTCACTCTGCGGTCCAGCTCACCCCAAACCATCTTGATTGGGTTCAGGTCTGGTGACTGTGGAGGCCAGGTCATCTGGCGCAGCACCCCATCACTCTCCTTCTTGGTCAAATAGCCCTTACACAGCCTGGAGGTGTGTTTGGGGTCATTGTCCTGTTGAAAAATAAATGATGGTCCAACTAAAACGCAAACCGAATGGAATAGCATGCCTCTGCAAGATGCTGTGGTAGCCATGCTGGTTCAGTATGCCTTCAATTTTGAATAAATCCCCAACAGTGTCACCAGCAAAGCACCCCCACAACATCACACCTCCTCCTCCATGCTTCACGGTGGGAACCAGGCATGTAGAGTCCATCCGTTCGCCTTTTCTGCGTCGCACAAAGACACGGTGGTTGAAACCAAAGATCTCAAATTTGGACTCCTCAGACCAAAGCACAGATTTCCACTGGTCTAATGTCCATTCCTTGTGTTCTTTAGCCCAAACAAGTCTCTTCTGTCACTCGTTTTCCTGTACTTAGCTGCTTTTTTCTTGCTATAATACAAATTCTAACCAGGGCCGTCTTTATTCTTGATTGGACCCTGGGCAAAAATTTTCTTGGACCCTCTTGAATCCACTTATCAACTATTTGGGGGCTCAAGGGGCAGCTGCTTTGGGCCCCACAACAATGACTAGACCCGGGGCAGCTGCCCCTTTTGCCCTGTGTTAAAGACAGCCCTGATTCTAACAGTCTATTCAGTAGGACTATCAGCTGTGTATCCACCTGACTTCTGCACAACACAACTGATGGTCCCAACCCCATTTATAAGGCAAGAAATCACACTTATTAAACCTGACAGGGCACACCTGTGAAGTGAAAACCATTTCAGGTGACTACCTCTTGAAGTGTGACTCTACAATTTTCATAGTCATGAAAATAAAGAAAACTCTTTGAATGAGAAGGTGTGTCCAAACTTTTGGTCTGTACTGTATTTTTTTTGTAGCAGAGGCCAAATACAATAAAATGGTAGTTTTTTTATGTCACACAATATTTGAGCAGCGGTTTTTCAAATGAAATTCTTTTGGAAAAAACTATTTCATGAATTGGAATAAAGCTTTTTGCTAGCCCGTCCCCCGAAGACCACCTCCACCCAGGACACAAAGGACTCCAGGAATACCGTCAGTGCATCATGGATGGTTGGGACCCTGCAGCCTCAGAGAGGGGATCAGGTTGGGAGATGTGCTCCAAAGACTCCATTAGTCACCAGGAGGGAACCCACAAAAAGTGTAAAACACTGTAAGAGACAATCCCCACCATGTCAGGCACAAGCACCAAGTGATCCTCAGCAGAGAGGGAGAGAACCCCACCAGACTCACCACCCAGCAGAAACAGACACCTGCAGCCACCAGGATAATCTGCACTCCACGTGCAGCAATCAGGAAGTGTTAGAATCCAGGAGTCAGCAGCAGGGGATAAGGAGGTGCTCCCACTGCCTAAATCACCGCCCACAGGGCTCCACTGTCATGGCAAACCCCTGCAAAATGGCCACCAGACTACACAAACATGGCCGCTGTGTATAGAAACACACAGACTACAACAAAATGGCAGGATCACAGGGCTTACAGGGACCCAGGAGGGAACCCAGTCCTCAAGGAAAGACCAAGGCAGGATGGGGGGGGGGGGCCTGGCAGGAGCCGTCATTAGGTACAACCCTCCTGCATAGTCGATCATCCGGTCGTCGGCAGCGCACCCCCCAGCCCCCATCACCAGCAAAGTGCCCTGCCCCACCCCAGGAGGTGGATCCGACACCCCAAACAGCCCCAACATATGTGGAGGGGGAGTAGGCTGGGGGACAGATGACAAGGGGGGGTGCCTGACGGGAAGGAGGGGAACCCAGGGGTCCGACCATTTAAAGGAGAGGCCCACGTCCACCCCCAATAGTTGTTTCTTATTTATAGGAATATGGGGTGGGGGAGTGTTTGTCAATTACTGAATTATGAACTAATAAGAAAACAACATTAAACTCTCTGATCAAACAAGACAACAAAATCTACCTCATTAAAATAGATACAAGTTCAACAGTTGTAGGTTAAACTCAATGTACCATTAGACAGGCAGAAAGGCAAAATTAAAATTCCATATACTCTTCAGGAAGATCGAGGGAATGGCTGTGATTGAGGATATATGATATATGCATATTACAGCCCATGGCCCAATATGGAGTTCTCTGACTATGCCCAAATCTGCATGTGTCTGTGCACATGTTCAAGCACCAGTCCATTAGTCTAAATAACTGTGCTTTGGCATCAATTTTTCTAGTTAAAGTGCAGCACGGTGGAAGAGAGTTGCTGGGTGTCCCTCATCTCCTTGACCTGACCTGTATTCTCCTATTCTGTGTTCGGCCCTGCTGTTTTTGTACCTTTGCTGCTCATCTGATACTGACCTTGGCCTGGACTCTGACCTTGCTACTGCTTTCCGAACTGGTACCTCTGCTGTCCAGCTGTTGCGGACCACTATTTTTCCTGACTATGTCTTAAGTGTTAGTGCTAATGCACACAGGATGTTTTATTTCCTCCCCTTTGCTCCAGGGCAGAACACACAGCTTAAACATGCCTAAAGCCGGGTTTTGCAAGCGAGTTTATGCACTTTTGCGTGTTTGGTATTAATGCATTCTACTGGCAATATTACATTTATCCTGGCCACTGGAATGCACTAACATGTGTGTTTGTGCGCATTTATGTGCGCTTGCCATTTTTCCACCCAAACACCCCTTTTCTGAACAAGCAAGCAATGTTTTTTTGCCTCTAAACGCCTATGTGTGCATGGATACATAAGCTAACAGAGTGGTGTTTAGAGGCAGAAAAAAATGGAAAGAAAATGTCTGTAATAGCAGCATTTCTGATGTCCTGTGTGCATGAGGCCCTAAACTCCCATATCACTTATGTAGAAATTATCATGAGACATTCCTTAGCCCCCTTGTGTGCAGGATCATAGTAAAATCTGGTGTCCTTTATTTCTGCTGGTTGTGGGCAGGGCAAAGCTGGTCAAAATTTAGATGCCCCAAATGCTTGGTGTCCATCTTAATAATCCAATCTGGATTTCAAAGAAATGGTTTGGTTTACTAGACTGCCTGCTCAGTGAACGTCTTTGGAAAAGAGGCCATCCTAGAACAAAACTTACTAGACTTCATTACTCACAAGTTCAGGATGGCCTAGCCATGCCTAACCCCTGGCTTTATTTACTGGGATCCCAGCTCCAACAGTTAGTTACCCAAGACTACTGTCAAAACAGAATCCTTGAAGTGTATTTCCACTTTTGTAGCCAAATTAGGATAACAACGAATTTTTACATGTGCTACCTTTTCCCATTCGCATAAAATAACATAAAACAATATTTAAAAATTGCAGCTTACTTTTATTAGCATGTAATTTAGGATGGTAAAGATGCTACAGATAAGACAGTAAAAGTTTCCAATGGGGAAAGGGGGTAAAATTGCAGAATAGGTAAAGAACAGATGTGATATGGTATTCTTAATGGCCTGCCTCAAATAAATCTGGACATGCTATCAGGGCATATGTTGGGCGAGAAGCCCTCTCGGCGGTCCCTGCAAATTCAGCTGGATACTTGCAGTAGAATAGGGCACCCAGCTCTCTCTCTTAAGTGCCTCCGAAGGCTGGCTATAAGAAGCTACGAGTGAGAGGATTCTCCAGTCCTCCTATGGAAATGGTAAGGCTTGATCACTGCTATAACTGTAAATTGTGCAACAAGGGTGTCTCTGCCTCTCCACCTGGGCCACGCGGCCCCAACCTGCTAGCAGTCTGACCCTGGCTTCAGATGTGCACTCCCTGGCACCAAGAGAGCAAAGATTTCCTGGGCAGCCCAGTAAGAATAATCTCGTCTCTCTCCCAGCTCCTCGGTGCCTTTTGGGAACTGTAGCATAAAGAGTCCACTGGCCATATTGTATGGCTGCTGTCTTGAACTACCACTCCCAGGAATTCACAGCACGCTGCATCAAAGTCCATTGACTGGCTTGGGTTTGCTCTCCCCCTGCTGGTTGGAGGTTATAAGTGTGCATATTATTGTCATTGTAGTAGAAAGAAGAAGAAACAAAAGCCATTGTCTCCATGTTGCTGTAGCCCTGTAGCTGTGCTACTACTATAAGACATTATGACACAATAGAAGATTTTCACTGTAGATACTTTAAAACTGTAAGAAACAATCATTGAGCCTTAAAAGTGGAATTGCAAAAAAGAAAAATCAGGATTATTACCTCTGTGTTGTGCTTTTTTTTTTTTTCTATCTGAGGCCCCATTGGGAATATTTCTTCTCACACCGTTATTTAGTGAGAAGGTTGTCACTGGTAAGCAATCAAAACCCTAATTCCCCCTAACTTCCTGTCCTAGATGTAATTTTGGCTCAGAATTCAGGGTAATCTGCCCATTAGGGCAAATAAGAGTAATCTTAGAGAATCTAACCCTTCCCTCATTCTATTTAGAGAAAAGAAAAAAACATGTACTTGACTGTAGTTACACTCTAAATTTATAGCCTCACACTTGTATGTTTATATGGCTAGAGGTACAATGGTTTACCATAGGTACAATTATTCATTATTAGTGCAGCTCAGTGGCTATGTTTGACTATATAAACAAACTTTGGGCATCCAGATTTCTTGGTTTTGGTAAAAAAAAGGAAAATGATACAGGGCTCAAGGATATACACCGATTAGCCATACCATTAGGACTACCCACCATAATATGTTATAGCATTGACTACACTAGACCTCTGAAGGTATGTTGTGGTATCTGGCACCAAGCCATCAGTAGCAGATCTTTTAAGTCTTGTAAGCTTTGAGGTGGGGCCTTCATGAATCGGACTTGTTTTTCCAGCACATCCCACAAATTCTTGCTTGGATTGGAAATTTTGAGACCAAATCAATACCTAGAACTTTTTGTGTTCCTCAAACCATTCTTGAATTCATCAGACCAGGCCACCTTATTCTATTGCTCCGTGGTCAAGTTCTAAAGCTCACATGTCCATTGTAGGTGCTTTTGGCTGTGGACACGGGTCACCGTGGGCACCCTGACTGGTATGTTGCTATGCAGACACATATGCAACAAATTGGAATGTACTTCATACAGTAGTTTTTCTACTGGATCAGACTACATGGGCCAGCCATTGCTGCCTATGTAAATCAATGAGCCTTAGCTGCCCATAATCCTGTTGCCGGTTCACTCAACTTTTGGTGGATCCTGACCACTACTGGGAAACTCCCACAAGAGCTGAAGTTTTGGAAATGCTCTGATCTATCATCTAGCCATTAAAATATGGCCCTTTTCAAAGTTGCTCATCTTTTGCCTATTGTTCACTTTCAACACGTCAACTTCAGGCACAAATTTTTCACTTGCTGACTAATTTATCCCACCCACTCTCAGGTGCCATTGTAACAAAATAAATCAATGTTATTCCCTTTATCTGCTAGTAATCATAATGGTATGGCTGATTGCTGTTTTTCCTACTATGGTTGGAACTAGATAGTTCTCACTGGAATACTATTGCAGGCTTACCCAAGTTGTTCCATTAGTAGAGAGTAAGGGATGAAGCAAGAAAAAGTGAAATAGAGTAGGACTATAGGAAGTGAGGGAGATGGGGTTGTGGGGAATTCACAGGAACAAATAGAGAGGGTAAACTTCCATAACTGATAAGTCACCTCAACAGATTTTATGTCATTTCCCAGGTGCTTGCTGCAACTAATGATGGTTACGTCTCTTTGACAAGTAAAATGGATGGGGTAAAAGTGAATATCAGCCTTCTAAATGAGGACATGCAGAATATGCAGGACAGAAAATCTCTAGAAAATAGGATTTCGTCCCTGGAAGATGCGTGTCTTCCAATAGCTAGTAGTGTGTCAGCCACTGAGAAGAACATTGATTATTGGCATTAGAGGGCCGATGTCCTTGAAAAGTGTATGAGGCATATCATTATTAGTGTAGTGATACCCCAGAGGAGCTGTTGAATTGTTTTGTGATTTCTCTGCACACCTGAAGGACGGCACATCAGCACCTTGAGGTATTTCAAAGGATTTATTAGGCCAAGAATAGCCTATAAGAAGAGAGGATTACCAAGTGTATGTAAATATGAAGTGGTGGCGCTGCTTATAAAGTGCAAACAGGTATATATAAATATGTAAAACGAAAAATATAATGTAAAAACACAGATGTGATAGAGAAATAAAAATATAAATATAAATGGTGGATATGTAAATAATACCACAATATAGTGAAATTCCAACATAAAATGGTATTGGGAATGAGTTAATATGAAATATATGAAAAAATATAAAAAAATATAATAATAAAATAAAATGAAATATAAATAACCACCAGAGTGCGTAGTATAAAGAGCAAAGTACTAAAATGTATATATCTCTTAGTATATACCTAAAATAATAATATCAGCATGTGGCAATAAAAATACATAGGCAATGATATAAAAAGTGTGCAAAAAGTGCAACAATTAAATTGGGTGTGCAGGAAACTTTTACAGAAAAAGATATGAGTAAAGTGCGGGAAACTGTTTTTACAAAGTGCAACAAGAAGTGATGTGATCTAGATTCATGTGATAAATAGTCCGTATAATAATAAAGGTGCAAACAATATTATGGGCAAGCTCAATGTGCAAAGAAATATGAACTCCAAGGTAGAAATGAGAAATGGTGTTAAATCAGATCAGCTATTAAGATAAGTCCATATATAGATGGTTGTGCCCCGAGGAGTGGTGAATGGATAAGTATCCAGCGGTGACCCCCAAGGTGGGTGACTGGCGAGTGGTGGGGAAACCTCTAGTAGAAAAACCTACTCACCAGATGTACCCACCCCACACAGGGGTATAGGGCAGGTACTGTAGTAATATCCTGTTGGTCCTGGCTCTGGGTAGTGGTTCCCTTCCTGGGGGAGATGTAGTATAGGGTCCGCAGGGATATCCTAAAGTGAGATCCTATCCGGTAGTGGGATATCCAACGATCCGTGGGGTGAACTAAGCTTCTCCAACACCATAAGACTTCAAAGCACAACACAAACAGCTGAACTGACACAGGCCACGCCCATCACACTGGTCACATGATCTTCCCAGGAGATCATGTGACCAGTGTGATGGGCGTGGCCTGTGTCAGTTCAGCTGTTTGTGTTGTGCTTTGAAGTCTTATGGTGTTGGAGAAGCTTAGTTCACCCCACGGATCGTTGGATATCCCACTACCGGATAGGATCTCACTTTAGGATATCCCTGCGGACCCTATACTACATCTCCCCCAGGAAGGGAACCACTACCCAGAGCCAGGACCAACAGGATATTACTACAGTACCTGCCCTATACCCCTGTGTGGGGTGGGTACATCTGGTGAGTAGGTTTTTCTACTAGAGGTTTCCCCACCACTCGCCAGTCACCCACCTTGGGGGTCACCGCTGGATACTTATCCATTCACCACTCCTCGGGGCACAACCATCTATATATGGACTTATCTTAATAGCTGATCTGATTTAACACCATTTCTCATTTCTACCTTGGAGTTCATATTTCTTTGCACATTGAGCTTGCCCATAATATTGTTTGCACCTTTATTATTATACGGACTATTTATCACATGAATCTAGATCACATCACTTCTTGTTGCACTTTGTAAAAACAGTTTCCCGCACTTTACTCATATCTTTTTCTGTAAAAGTTTCCTGCACACCCAATTTAATTGTTGCACTTTTTGCACACTTTTTATATCATTGCCTATGTATTTTTATTGCCACATGCTGATATTATTATTTTAGGTATATACTAAGAGATATATACATTTTAGTACTTTGCTCTTTATACTACGCACTCTGGTGGTTATTTATATTTCATTTTATTTTATTATTATATTTTTTTATATTTTTTCATATATTTCATATTAACTCATTCCCAATACCATTTTATGTTGGAATTTCACTATATTGTGGTATTATTTACATATCCACCATTTATATTTATATTTTTATTTCTCTATCACATCTGTGTTTTTACATTATATTTTTCGTTTTACATATTTATATATACCTGTTTGCACTTTATAAGCAGCGCCACCACTTCATATTTACATACATATTTATATAGCCTTTGGCTATATTTTAAGTGAGGCTGCAGCTTACTTGTGCACGCATTTAATTTATCCTCTGACATCCTTAGCGCGGATTTATTTATATCCTAGGATTACCAAGTGTGCTTATACAAACAATAAGACAATAATGTTACTTGCAGAGATATGGTTTAAATACCTGCAATATTCAGAATAACTGTAATTAACAAAACTGAACTGCATTTACCAAGCAACAGTATATAAGGACAGTCCTTACCTGCTATAACTGTCCCCATTTTGCAACACTGCCCAGTTAATAATGAAAAACTAATGTTGCCCAGCAAAATGGAAGCCCTTGAAAAGTCGCAACAGTTTCCAGCAGACAACAGATTACAATTGGTGGATTGTATCACAGTTTTATTCACAGACATTTATATAACTATTCTGCGATGATGTTGGATTATAATTATACACATGTCTATAGTTAGCACAATTCGATTTATGTTAATTTGGTATATTATGTTAATGTTTTTTTGGTAAATGAATCCGTGCAGAAAATGTTTATGCTCTCATGCTTTCAACAACTAGTTTAGTTCTCTACTGCTACCCAGAGTCACATTTTTCACCTAGATTAACTTGTATGAGGTTAGTCTCTTCCACACAGGTTTGCTACATGGTTCTTCCTCGCAAGCTAGTGCCCAGCAGTAGTAGCCGGTGGTCCTCGTCTGATGGTCAGGGGGATCTGCTTATGCTCACAGTCACTCGTTGCGATCAGCAAGTGAAACACTTTTCCCCAGTGTGAGCTCTCAGAATCCAGTTTCCCCTCACATTGGTCTCTGATGAGCACTATTCTCCTGGGAAGTACAGCATCACAGAGCTGAAGCACACTGACTATACACCACCGTTTCGCCTTCACTGCAACCTTATGGTGCGCTCTCTCCTTTCCTCTTCGCAGCCTCCATGCCATGCTTCTCCTTGCTCTGTTGCATCAGCCAATTACGATCCTCCAGACCCAGCGAAGGTGGCTGCCCCCTACACTGGATACACTCCATTGATGAGCGTTGCAAAATGGTTTCCCTAAAGATGGCTGCTGCACTACAACATTAATGAATATTAGGTTTGACCCTCTCCAAACAAACAGGGGATGCTCCAAAAAACATGCTGCTGGACTTCTACGACTGAATCAATTGGGTAGTAATTTGCCCTTTTTTCTCTTTTGGGTACGGTGGTTCTAACCAGATGTTTTAGGTACTATTATAATATGTATTCAGCTGTGCAAGTCCTTCATTCCTTTAGAAAGTGTGAGAGGTACTAATAATGTGTGCTTAATGTGATGGAATATTGCATCTCAAGATCCAGATCAAGATCCAGATCATGGGGGCTACACAAAAGTTATTTATTCTGCTTTGGTCCTTAGCTCACATGGCTAAAGTAAGCAGCCAGGGCTGTAGTGGGGGAAATACTGGTTAGTTCTTTCTGTTCTTTCAGGGTCTACTGTAACTATTGTGACATATAACATATACAGGTTTCTGGTGGGATGCCGATTTAAGAGCGAAGTAAAAATGGGAGTGAGGAGGGAAGGATTTTTAAAGGGCAGTATAGTTTAGTGTGAGTTTGAACCAGCCCTCAGGTGTTTATATTGTGTACATTTTTGTGTTGACGCTTTTTGTTTTGTATATTTTTGTTTTTTTTACAGTAATATAACTTTGTCATACCTTTTATAAAATATAAAATTAATTTTCCAAAAAAAAAAAAAAAACCCTGTCCAATTAACAGAAGGATAATTCAGCAGCAACAAAGGGAGCTTGTCAAGCTATGGTTATACCGCACCACCCTGACACCAAGTTTTCAGCTAGATATGCTGTAGAATGGGCCCATAGGGTTCCAGCAAAGTATTCTCCGCCTGGAGCATCATCTAGACCTCAATTAGCCAAGCTTCTTAACTGCAAGGACAGCATTCTTATTCTAAGAAAAGCAAGGCAAAAAGGCCATATAAAACATACGTATGTGTATATAGCTATTTTACTGGACTATCCTCTGGAATTACAAAAGTACTGAAGTGAAGCACACGCTTTACAGCAGCAGTCCTTAGTGTTACATACTTTTGAGATCTCAGATGATTCTTATCACATACTTTTGAGATCTCAGATGATACTTATCACAGTTTTACATGCCAACTTAAATTGGTCTCAAAACTGTGACCTGCATCCCTTAATGTAGACCCATTTCCTATATGTAAAAGGCTGCTGATAGCATTTGACGTTATCTTGTCTGTTGGGCACACACCCTACGACTCAAAGATAGGTTGCCATCTACTGCATTGCTACAGGACTGACCCCTATATTATATCATATTACATTACATGTTATTAAGCCACTGCTTGTCCGTTCACAGGATACCATGTTCAATCACTAGGGACTTTGGGCTGGCATCTCTGTTTTTTATACACTCTGCAGCAGCCACTGGCTTTTCTGAATCTGCATAGGAACAGTACTGTAACTTTCATGGTGCTTCACTTGAACATTCTCTATTTACTTTTCACCAGCTCCTACAGCCCTTTGTCCTCAGAAATCTACTTCAATGCCTACCAAGTTAACAAATCCTTGCTATTCTACAGTATCTCACAAAAGTGAGTACACCCCTCACATTTTTGTAAATATTTTATTATATCTTTTTATGTGACAACACTGAAGAAATGAAACTTTGCTACAATGTAAAGTAGTGAGTGTACATCTTGTATAACAGTGTAAATGTTCTGTCCCCCCAACTAAAGTCAACACACAGCCATTAATGTCTAAACCGCTGGCAACAAAAAGGGAGTACACCCCTAAGTGCAAATGTCCAAATTGGGTCCAAAGTGTCAATATTTTGTGTGGCCACAATTATTTTACAGCACTGCCTTAACCCTTTTGGGCATGGAGTTCACCAAAGCTTCACAGGTTGCCACTGGAGTCCTCTGCCACTCCTCCGTGATGACATCACAGGGCTGGTGGATGTTTGAGACATTGCACTCCTCCACCTTCCATTTCAGGATGCTCCACAGATGCTCAATAGGGTTTAGGTCTGGAGACATGCTTGGCCAGTCCATCACCTTTACCCCCAGCTTCTTTAGCAAGGCAGTGATCGTCTTGGAGGTGTGTTTGGGGTCGTTATCATGTTGGAATATTGCCCTGCAGCCCAGTCTCCAAAGGAAGGGGATCATTCTCTGCTTCAGTATGTCACAGTACATGTTGGCATTCATGGTTCTCTCAATAAACTGTAGCTCCCCAGTTCTGGCAGCACTCATGCAGCCCCAGACCATGACACCATGCTTGACTGTAGGCAAGACACACTTGTCTTTGTACTCCTCACATGGCTGCCGCCACACATGCTTGACACCATCTGAACCAGATATGTTTATCTTGGTCTCATCAGACCACAGGACGTGGTTCCAGTAATCCATGTCCTTAGTCTGCTTGTCTTCTGCAAACTGTTTGCGGGCTTTCTTGTGAATCATCTTTAGAAGAGGCTTTCTTCTGGGATGACAGCCATGCAGACCAATTTGATGCAGTGTGCGGTGTATGGTCTGAGCACTGACAGCCCCCCCCCCACCCCTTCAACCTCTGCAGCAATGCTGGCAGCAGTCATACGCCCATTTTCCAAAGACAACATCTGGATATGATGCCGAGCATGTGGACTCAACTTCTTTGGTTGACCATGGCGAGGCCTGTTCCGAGTGTAACCTGTCCTGTTAAACCAGTGTATGGTCTTGGCCACCTTGCTGCAGCTCAGTTTCAGGGTTTTGGCAATCTTCTTACAGCCTAAGCCAGGGATTCTCAAACTACGGCCCTGCAGTTGTTCAGGAACTACAATTCCTATCATGCCTAGTCATGTATGTGAATGTCAGAGTTTTACAATGCCTCATGGGATGTGTAGTTCTGCAGCAGCTGCTGGGCTGTAGTTTGGGTATCCCTGGCCTAGGCCATCTTTATGGAGAGCAACAATTCTTTTTTTCAGATCCTCAGAGAGTTCTTTGCCATGAGGTGCCATGTTGAACTTCCAGTGACCAGTATGAGAGACTGAGAGCGATAAAACCAAATTTAACACACCTGCGACCTTGAAACACTAACAAGTCACATGAGACAGGGAAAATGGCTCATTGGGCCCAATTTGGACATTTTCACTTAGGGGTGTAGCAGTGTGTTGTCAATTTTCCACTTCAAAATTTGTTTTCTCAATTGCATATTTAATGGAGTTGTTTTGTCTTGCAACTATGGCACTAGCTAGAGTAGTTCTCCTATTTACCTTTGCAACCTGTTTTCTATATCAGAATGAATAACTGCCAGTTACTGGTCATCCCTTTGTATTTATAGGCTCTAATGTCTTCATACATGTAGATTATGTGTGCAGGTACTTCCCTTTCCAACATGCAGGAACTGTGTACCGGTCTTTTTTTCTTTATATTTGTTTACAGGTCGCCTGGTTGGACGGTTTTACTAATAAGTCTCATTTCTGTGTAACTGCCGATGATGTACTATGGACCTAGCAGACTCACTCATCCTATTTTCATTATCACATGTCCCCTAGACCTGGAGTCCACTGTGTTGCCCTTTAGAGTTTCCACTTACATCAGGGCCTGCAGAATTGCCCTTTACATTAGGGTGCGCAGAGTTCCCCCTTGCACTGTAAGGGTGAATCCAGCAGACTCTGATGTAAAGGGGAACGCCGGTAACTCTAATATGGGGGGACCCTGGTGACCACCTTTCGCAAAATGAATACACGAAGGTAAGGGAGGGGTTACTAATATAAGGGGGGATCTTTATATCATTGCCCCCCCCCCTACATTATTGTATTCAGAGCTTTTTTCCTCGGAGAATTGGTGCAGGAACTTCCCCCTTCTGAGTGACCACTTGACTCCACCCACTACCCACCTCTGAGCACTGTCCCTTAGTTCCATCCCCTACCCACCTCCCACGCACAACAAAACACCTCACCCAGCAACAAAATATCAACCCCAGCAAAATTAGACCCCCCCCCCCTCCAGTTTCAATAATGGTTCTCCCAGCAACCAGTATCAATAGATCAGCCAATAATAGACCTCTACCTCAACAGGAGATCCCTACCAACAACATAAGACCCCCCCCCCCCCAGCTGCAAAAACAGACCCTCACACGATAACAGATCCCTACCAGTGATAATAATAGATCCCCAAGCAGCCAGCATCATGAGCCCCTCCAACAAAACCCACTCCCCTTGCTATTACATACATACATTTAGTGCTGGAGGTGCCGGAAATTGCGTTCCCCTGCGATCCTGCTGAAAAAAAGCCCTGATTGTATTTAATCATCCCTTACATCAGTGACACCCCCCCCCCCCCCTCAGACTGGCCTGGCATTGCTGTCACTGACTTATTCTCATGTGCACCGTACAGGGCTTAGTCAGACAGCTCCAGCTTGGTGGCTCTGGTTTTATCCTATAGTCTCCTCTCCACAGTCCACAAACATCTGACTCCTCCCCTAACCCCCATCCGAACGGCACTCCCACTCTTGACTCCCCCTCAGAGACCGCAGACATGATAAAAGACAAGAGATGGTCAGAGATTGCAGACATGTTACAAGAGATTGTCAGAGACTGCAGAAATGGTACGCAAGATGGTCAGAGACTGCAGAAATGGTACGCGAGATGGTCAGAGACTGCAGAAATGTTATGCGAGATGGTCAGAGACTGCAGAAATGGTACGGGAGATGGTCACAGACTACAGACATGGTACGGGAGATGGTCACAGACTACAGACATGGTACGTGAGATGGTCGCAGACTGCAGACATGGTACGCGAGATGGTCGCAGACTGCAGACATGGAAGACATGGTACGTGAGATGGTCGCAGACTGCAGACATGGTACATGAGATGGTCGCAGACTGCAGACATGGTATTTGAGATGGTCGCAGACTGCAGACATGGTACGCGAGATGGTCACAGACTGAGAACATGCTATAGAAGTTGAGGACTGGGACATGCTTCAGGAGACAGTCATAGACTAGAGACATATTACATGAGACTGATAGAAATCACTACTATAACAGGACAATAGTGAAACACAGATTTGTGTCTGCATGCAGCCCCCGGTCACAGGTTGGGCACCAGGGCGTTACACTCAGAGCTGCATACATCTGCTGCATGCAACACCTGTGGCTCCCAGGTGCAAAAATGCAACTGTATTTTATGTTAAAGGACCCAATACACCTGTGTGCCCTTAAGCCCCATTCACAACTAGTGTAGCAGGAACCTGCATCCCTGCGCATTTTTTTTGGTGCATTTTAGCGCAACGCACTTAGGTCAACCCATTCAAGTGAATGGTCTGCCCTATGCATGCCAAATAAGCTCCAGAACTTTTTCTAGCATGGAGTGTCAGGTGGAAAAAATCACATCTGCTAATTGTGCTTGGGGTGCCAATAACAAGCATGATATGTGTTTGAGCGCAATATTCACAGGCCCTGCGTGTTCCGGTGTGAATGCAACCTAAAAGTTTGCCACATTTTTACTTTATGATATACAATGGTCCGAACAATGATCATGTGGCAGATTTTTATGAATTTGGTGCCAGGCTCCTAACCACATCCCCCTCCCCCAGCAGACATGTGTCACCATAATTCACGGAATGCCCCCCCAGTGTAAGCTCTGATCTCCTGAGAACCCACCCCCCGGTGACTTCACTAGACCGAGCCCCTGGTGCCACGCTCTGCCTTCCTGTCAAAGTGCACAGGCCATTCCTACCTTCGTGCAGTGGGGACCCTCCTTACACAGTGCACAGGTAGGGAGAACCGTGTGGGATCTCTCGTTGACGCAGTGTGTGACATTCAAAAATGGCGCTAGGCAGCGCCATTACATCACTGTACATGCACCCACCTGGCCAAGCTTTCCTGAGCCCGGCAGGCTTCGGAACGGTGCATGCGTAGTTGTATTGTCGGCTCGCAGTTAACCTAGGGGTGATCAAAGATTTACGTGTGAGCCTAGGGGAATATTTACTAACTGTGGGGGGAATTGGTTTGTGAAATGATCATAGAGACCTGTGATCCTATATAGCAGGACCACAGGTGCTCTGTGATCATTTCAGAGAGAACGGTCAGCTGTGTTTACAACAGCAGACCGTCCTCTCTCAGCGGGGAGCGATCGCGGGTGCCCAGCGGCAATCGCAGCCGCTGGCCCAGTACATTGGCATCCCCGCTGACTAGTACTCGCGGCAGGCGGTCTGCGAGTGGTTAAGGTTACTGAGTTACTTTTGTGGCTGTAAATGCTGGAGTACAGTATGTTCTTGACACTTACTGGAACTAAAGAAGCTGCATAGGTGAGCTGTACAATGTCTTACAACAGTGTTAGACAACTTGTTCTGTTACATGTGATTAACTGCTACTCACTAAGTGGCAGCATGATTATGCCCAAAAAGTTAATAGTGACCACATGATATGCTCTGATCTGTACAGCTTTAAAATTAAACTCTTTAGAAATTCTGTATATAGCCCTACAGAACAGACAGTGCACAGTCCACATGGGCTTTGCTGCCTAACTGCAGACAGGAAACAGAAACTTTATTATAAAGAAAAGGCATAGAGCTTAACCACAGGGCAGCAATAAACACTGCCATCTACTGGGTAATGCAGATGTTGCACAAAATACATGAACGTTGTATTCCAACAAAACCGTATCTAAATTTTAGACTATGGATGTGCAATCATATATATATATATATATATATATATATATATATATATATATATATATATATATCTTATAGATGGTTCCTTAAGAGATGATACTATGATGTTGATTTTCCAAAGATACATAGATTGTTCACATTGCAAGAGAAGTTGCTTTTTGCAAGGGAATTGGGAGTTTATGGATTGTGGTGAAGCTCTGCTGACATCATCTAATCATTTGCAAGCAAATTTGCTGTTTTTTTTTTTTTTTAATGTGCCTTGGATGTGAATAGGCATTCTTTACAAAAGTGAAATGTTGCCATAGTCACTAAGCTCAGGGAAAAATTCCCTTGCAAAGTGCAACTTCTAGCGATGTAAACATACTATTTGCCATAAGTCAACCCCTATGTGTAAGGAAAAGTGAAAATCGTGACAAAGGTGCCATACAAATTGAAAAGGAACCTTAAAAACTGAAAGTAAAGGGAAATCTATCATACAGGATGTTATTTTTACTAGCAAGCGTCAGATTTATGCCTAGGCTCAACTGTACCAATGTGTCTGCACCATAAATAGTATATAACACAGCAATCTGATATTTTATCCCTGCTATCCCCAGGCAGAGACAAAGATCCGTGTTTTTAGGCCTGCAAGGAGAGAGATTCTCTCAGCATGTTCCACAAATGCGCCAATGGTAAAATCAATATGTTCAGTGCCAGCAAAGTCACGACAACCTTTAAACCATCAGACAGATATATCCCAACGTGAGACATCTTCATTTTCAAACAGCAGAGTATTACCAGCCCCTGTGTCACCTACATAAAACCTAACAGTGATAACTAACTCCTTCACTGCTGGAACCGATTTGATTCCAATTGTAATCCTGTTTTAGGACACAGAGTTATTAATAACATTCAATATTATGGAATACTAAATATTGTTTATAATTTTATTGCAATAAAGCTGAAGTTTAGGTATGATATTTTTTGCATAGTTACATTGGTCAAGCTTTGACCAATGTAAATCTGCATGTGCCATACCTGGCCAACCCCTGCTGCAGCTGAAATCCATGCACTACAGTAATCTCTGCTGTAATCCGGGTCTTACTGTATGTCAAGCAACTGCCCTGAGCTCAGATTCATTGATTGGATGGGGTAGAGATAAGAACATCAATTCCCCACCTTGTCCAATTTGAGAATGGTTTGTATTTGGGTTTAATACAATTTTAACCACTTCCCACAGCTCATATACAGCAGGCGGGTGGCATGGGCAGGCTGGATAATGTACATGTAAGTAATCCAGCCTTTTCCGGGTTAGGGGCGCGCAGCACACAGTGGGCAGCAGATTGCGGTTCCCGATCCCGGAAAGCAGCCAGGGGATCATGTAATCGCTATACAATCACTTGATCACAATGTCAACAAACATTCATTACAGCTGTGACTCCTATAATGATGCTGTGTTTGGCTCATAGCTATCACATGGTACCTGAGCCAATCATAGCACCCTGTACCATTGATAGCTGCAGGCCATTCACAGCACACAGTGGTAAATCACAGCTTTAATGAATGTAACCCAAGGACAGCATGGATTCATGAAAGACAGAAGTTGTCAAACAAACCTGATCTCTTTTTTATGGGTAGGTAAGTAAAACCTTAGACAGAGGGGTGGCTGTGGAAGTAGTATAGTTTGCAAAAGCATTTGACACAGTTCCCCACACACAACAAATGTGTAAGAACGTCTACAGGCTTGGAAAGATCAGTTTGTAAATGGATAGAAAACTGGCTAAAAGACAGAATTTCGAGAGTTGTGGTTAATGATTGTTACTCTGAATGGTCTAAGGTTAGTAGTGTACCCAAAAAATGTATTTTCTTTTGAGAAGAAGAGATTAAGGAGGATATAACCAACATGTACAAATACCTAAGGGGGCCATATAGTGAACTTGGTGTTGTTATTCCCTTTTAGGTCATCACAGAGAACATGGGGACACTCTTTACTTTTGAAGAAAAGAGATTTAATCTCTGAATACAGAAAGGTTTCTTTACCGTAAGAGCTGTGAAAATGTGGAATAGACTTCCTCCAGTGTTGGTTCTGGCCAGCTCAGTAGATTGCTTTAAAAAAAGGCCTGTATTCTTTGCTAAATAAACATAATATAACTGGGTACTCACATTTATATATATATATAACCCAAATTACCCCCCAGAGTAGTAAAGTGTCACTCCGGATGACAGATGAAGCCGCGTGCTTTGGTGGCGTAACGCATAGAGGTTGAGCCTGGTAGCTGGAGTTTTCACTGGATCACGTGAGATGCTGGATTTTATTATATGCTTGTTTTTTACCTAATAAATGTGAGTGCATTTTAAGAAGTGGGTTCTGTGCAGTTTGTTGTGCTTAATAACCCATATACTGCACTATTGGAGACTGTTTTTTCTGTTTGTTGCCTATGACCTATGTGTGAGCTGTGTGGAGCCATCTTGGAGAGGGAATGCCAATGTTCTTAAAGGAACCTGAACACCAGAGCTGGTCCAGGATTGATCTGCTATTATGCTTTGCTGACCCTTAGGGGTCTATAATGGAGGGTAGCTTGCACTTCACATGTAAAAGGAGCACGAGTGGAAAATTGTTGTTACACCTTGGTGTCATCTTTATGAAGCACCTTATCAAATAGAGACTTTTTTGATTGCACAAGCTATAAGAAGCTTTATTATTGTGACGGGAGTCTAGACTTGTATATTGGCGGCCATAAAATCTGATATCGATGTTCGAGACTGGAGGAAGTGGTATTCTGACAAAAGCACTCAAACACACTGTGGGTCGGTTCTGAAACATAAGTGGCAAGCGGTAAGATGCTTCATGAGTCTGGGACATCCAAACCTCCACTGGGATCCAAGATCCGGATACTTTTTCACTCTATCATGTTCAGACTTGTATAAAGTATTCAAAATTTCTACTTGAGTAAAAGTACAAGTGCTCGATCAAAAAGTGACTTGAGTAGAAGTGGAAGTGCTCGCAGAAAAAGTTACTTAAGTAGAAGTACTAAAGTATTCAACATTTTTTTTACTTAAGTATTGCAAGTAGTTTTTTCAAAAAATGTTCTACTTAAGTACTAAAAGTAAAAAGTACCAGTAGTTTTGAAAAAAAAATTCTACTCAAGTACTGAAAGTAGAAGTACAAGTACTGTGTTATGTAGTTATTAAAGAAAGAAGTCAAAAGTTTGAACATCATATTGTTTTTTATTATTTCAAATGATTTATTCAAATGATTAACCTAAAGGACAATCACAATTCCTTAGGCTGTAACTTTTTGTAAACAAAAAACAGATAAAGTATGTCCCTCCCTTCCCCTTTCAGCCCCGGTTCACACTTATGCGAGTGCGGGAAGGCTGCGAATCCGCAGCCTGTTCCCGCATCGCACACGCACCCCCGGCAGTTCACACTGCCATATGCGATACGCTGGGGGTGTCAATGTAATCTTAACGACACCCCCAGTTTGATCGCATATCGCAGTGCGATCGTGCAGTTCGCACAGGATCGGATCGCACAAGTGTGAACCGCTGTGCGATCCGATCCTGATGCGGCTGCAAAAATGCCTCCTGTGCGTGTTTGCTGCGGGAGCGATGCGAATTTAGCCATACAGTTTGTATGGCTAAACTCGCACCGCACAGCTGATCGCATGTAATGTCGGAGCAGTGCGTTCCGACATTACATGCGAACCCCGCACACGCACAAGTGTGAACCGGGGCTTAAAGCATCCACCTTTTAAAGCCAGGGGTGGTCTCCTTCCTGAGCTTCCTCACTCTCACAGCCAGGCAGATCACTTGAAGTTGAAGGGCCAGGGGTGGAAGGTGGTGTTTTTGGTTCGTCCATCTTTTCAGCTGATCAAAAGGCAGAACAGGAGCATGCGCAGTCTTCTTAATGGCGGTTTGATTTGATTTGCTCAATTGATGATGATGTGCCAGGCCAGCTTCATCAAACCTACAACGCTTAAAGTGAAAAATGCATCAAAAACTACTAACAAAGTGGCTGTGCTAAAAATGCTAATAAAGTGCCTTCAATTATATATATATATATATATATATATATATATAGTCTTCTTGTATTCAAAATCATCGCCCACAGTATCAAAAATAAAGTGACATGTCTGTGCTAAATGCAGTGCAAATTATTACCACAATGTAAATTTAATTCATATAAAATATATATGACAATACCACAATAAAATAAGTTCTGATTGTGAATAAGTTAGGTGCAAGTTTAAGTGTGTAAACTAAACTTTATAACGAAAAGTCCATAACTGAATTTCAGTGTGCAATCTAAGAAGTGCTTGTCACTTGCTGTCAGATGCTTCCACCTTTCTTCTGTAATCTGCTCAGTAAAGTGGTGGACTGGATAGCCTCTCTCTCTGCCTCTCACCTTAGTAGCACTGGCACTGCACTGGTTCAAAAAGCTGTCTATATTATTTTCATTATAAGAACTTGTCAGAACATGCTTCCACCACCTGTCCTTCACACTAGTAGTGCTCATTTGCTTTGCTCAAGTCAAGTGCCACTGCCAGTGGCCACTGCAGTGTGGGCACAGCCGCACAGGCAGAGGCAGGCTGCAGGAAGCACAGGCCGCACCACAACACAACACTTATGGTCCATGGACCATGGATGGTCGGATAATCATCATAGCCGTCAGTCTCACTCTTCTTGGTTCAAAAAAGCCACCCATGACCCGTGTGTATATAATATATTAATATTTTATATTGATTATTTGATTCTCAAATGACACATTTGCCATGGCAAGGATTAGGCCCTCTCCACGGTCCACCTCACTCACCCAGTAGAGAAGAAGATGAGATAACGAAGAAAATGCTCCGAGTCCCGCCGCCCGCGTCACAACTCCTCTCAGTAAGGGCCCTAAGGGGTGGAGTCTGAGTGACACACAACACATCTAGAGGCGGAGACCTCGAGCGGGAAGACGGCAGCACGGCTCCTCCAGTGCGGTCTCTTAACTTGATGATCATGACAGTGATTCCACGGGCCGTGGCGCGAGCGAGGCTGTGGGATTGATTGAATTGAGTTGTGCTGCCTACTGCTACACGCTACCTACTACTACTACTAAATTGTGAGTCAGTATATTTTATTTCATTTTTATATATAAAAGCGGTATTGTTGAGCACTACTAGCCACTAGATCTCCTGGCTGTCACTTTGTCACATGTTGGGGAATCACAGCGGTTCGGCTCCAGAAGTGGTGGGTGTCCCCGTCATCCTGCCAGGGCCGCCAAGAAGTTCATCACCTAATCTTAAGTTATTAATATCTTATGAGGAGAGGACCAATGAGATTGAGAATTGAAATAATTAAATATATATGGCTTTTTGAACCAGTGCAGTCAGTGCCAGTGCCACCCAGACGTTATCCACCAGTGCCACCACCATTAAGTGTGTTGGTCGGTCACTCGAACACTGAAGGAGGTGGAAGCATCTGACAAGTGAAGTGACACTTTAGATTTGCACACTGGAATTCATTTATGGACTTTTCGTTATAGATAGGTTTACACACTTCAACTTGTTGCACGCACCTGACCTAACTTATTTCATAACTTATTTTATTGTGATTTATTGTCATATTTTATATGAATTGAATTTACTGTTACATTGTGGGAATAATTATTTTCACTGCATTTAGGCTTTAGCACATTCATGTCACTTTATTTTTGATACTGTGTGGAGTGTGGGCAGGGCACTGGGGGCAACGATGATATTATATCGATTGCACAGGCATTTTATTCGCACAGCCAAGTTGTGTTAATTGTTAGTAGTTTCTTGATGCACTTTAAGCGCTGTAGCACCATTTATTTGTTTGTTTCATATTTTCTTTTTATTGGAAAGATTTGGTATAGCAGCTTTTATTATACACAGCCTTTATTTTCGTATGCGCTGATTTACAAATGACATTATACACATTTTTTTGAGCTTTATGTAACCTGCCATCTACTGTTCTGGCAGTGGTAATTTTTTTAAAAGTAACGAGTAACTATGCAGCACAAAAAAAAAATACTTGAGTAGAAGTATCGAAATCATCGAAAAAATGTAGTGAAGTAAAAGTAGAAGAAAAAAATTCTACTCTAGGAAAGTACAGATACCGCATTTCAGTACTTAAGTACAGTACTTAAATAGTTCTACTTCGTTACTATACATCTCTGATCATGTTTACTGCACTCATTCTATTTTTGCAGTTTCACAACATATATATTCCTCTTCACAGACTCCTTTTTTGTTCTGTACAACTACGTTCTGTACAACTACGTTCTTTTTCTCCTCCTGGGTTTGGCACCTATTCCCAGCCTCACCATGCATGGTACTCAGCATTCACAGCATATTCCATACGCTTGATATATGAATATACTCGTTTCAATATATCAATATATACAGTGGGTACGGAAAGTATTCAGACCCCCTTAAATTTTTCACTCTTTGTTATATTGCAGCCATTTGCTAAAATCATTAAAGTTCATTCTTCTTCCTCATGAATGTACACATAGCACCCCATACTGACAGAAAAACACAGAATTGTTGACATTGTTGCAGATTTATTAAAAAAGAAAAACTGAAATATCACATGGTCCTAAGTATTCAGACCCTTTGCTGTGACACTCATATATTTAACTCAGGTGCTTTCCATTTCTTCTGATCATCCTTGGAATGGTTCTACACCTTCATTTGAGTCCAGCTGTGTTTGATTATACTGATTGGACTTGATTAGGAAAGCCACACACCTGTCTATATAAGACCTTCCAGATCACAATGCATGTCAGAGCAAATGAGAATCATGAGGTCAAAGGAACTGCCTGAAGAGCTCAGAGACAGAATTGTGGCAAGGCACAGATCTGGCCAAGGTTACAAAAAGATTTCTGCTGCACTTAAGTTTCCTAAGAGCACAGTGGCCTCCATAATCCTCAAATGGAAGACGTTTGGGACGACCAGAACCCTTCCTAGAGCTGGCCGTCCGGCCAAACTGAGCTATCGGGGGAGAAGAGCCTTGGTGAGAGAGGTAAAGAAGAACCCAAAGAGCACTGTGGCTGAGCTCCAGAGATGCAGTCAGGAAATGGGAGAAAGTTTTAGAAAGTCAACCATCACTGCAGCCCTCCACCAGTCGGGGGTTTATGGCAGAGTGGCCCGACGGAAGCCTCTCCTCAGTGTAAGACACATGAAAGCCCGCATGGAGTTTGCTAAAAAACACCTGAAGGACTCCAAGATGGTGAGAAATAAGATTCTCTGGTCTGATGAGACCAAAATAGAACTTTTTGGCCTTAATTCTAAGCGGTATGTGTGGAGAAAACCAGGCACTGCTCATCACCTGTCCAATACAGTCCCAACAGTGAAGCCACGGTGGTGGCAGCATCATGCTGTGGGGGTGTTTTTCAGCTGCAGGGACAGGACAACTGGTTGCAATCGAGGGAAAGATGAATGCGGCCAAGTACAGGGATATCCTGGACAAAAACCTTCTCCAGAGTGCTCTGGACCTCAGACTGGGCCGAAGGTTTACCTTCCAACAAGACAATGACCCTAAGCACACAGCTAAAATAACTAAGGAGTGGCTTCACAACAACTCCGTGACTGTTCTTGAATGGCCCAGCCAGAGCCCTGACTTAAACCCAATTGAGCATCTCTGGAGAGACCTAAAAATGGCTGTCCACCAACGTTTACCATCCAACCTGACAGAACTGGAGAGGATCTGCAAGGAGGAATGGCAGAGGATCCCCAAATCCAGGTGTGAAAGACTTGTTGCATCTTTCCCAAAAAGACTCCTGGCTGTATTAGATCAAAAGGGGGCTTCTACTAAATACTGAGCAAAGGGTCTGAATACTTAGTACAATGTGATATTTCAGTTTTTCTTTTTTAATAAATCTGCAACAATGTCAACAATTCTGTGTTTTTCTGTCAGTATGGGGTGCTGTGTGTACATTCATGGAGGAAGAAGAATGAACTTAAATGATTTTAGCAAATGGCTGCAATATAACAAAGAGTGAAAAATTTAAGGGGGTCTGAATACTTTCCGTACCCACTGTATATATATATATATATATATATATATATATATATATATATTATATATATATATATATATATATATATTTTTTTTTTTTTTTTTTTTTTTAGAAACTATACTGGATGATTAACTGAGGCTGTGGTTTCCTCCCATGGAGATGACACCTATCCAACACTCCTGCTTCTCTACCCTTCGGGCGCTTAGTATTGCTCCCTCAGTTCCAGGGCTAGACGGTTTCAGAATACTTTCCTGCATAGCCCCATGTGGCGACAGTCTGAACCAACAAGTAAGTAGACCACCAACTGTGACAGACATTGCCATATCCTGGCGATGATATTATTAGACATTTTGATATATTTTTTGATATTCATTATTTTTTGACAGATAAATGATTGCTTCTGCTCCGGACGAGTGTGGAAACACGAAACGCGTAGAGCATTACAGGACGCAATCTTCATGAATAATATTCAAATACCATTTACATATGTCTGTCTCAACCATTTTGCTACTTGATTTAGGAAATCCTCTTTTATAACATTTGACACACTGTATACTTTTAACATGCTTTGGTCAGACTGGCATCATTAATGTATGATATCTTGCATTTTATATGTTTTACAATGTCATTATGTGTTGTACCCAAATAAATGGATATTTATTTTTATTTTTACTCCCTTGACTCTGTTTGACAATCAGACTCAGTTAGATGCCTCACTCAAAGTCACAACCTTTTCCTTTTCTTGTTCTCGAATATAGGGATGGAGGTACAATGGTCCGTTGTAACCTCATTTAAAGTCCCAAACCCCCCCCTCTCCATATACATATAAGGTCCGGATAGCAGAAGATGAGAGGTACAGATACAAGCCGCCATGGAAGAAGAATTTGTAAGGAGGTTACGAGAAATGCGGATACAGCACAGGGGACCAGTGTCAGTGTCTGCTATGACGGTATGATTCACTCCGCTGGGAACTCTAGAAGAAAATGCTAGCCCATGAGTAGCGATAACAGGGAAAAATCCTCCCCTCCATCAAGGAAAGGAACTTGTCGCAGTATGAATGGCAGGTGCTGTTTTTGGGAGATAAACTGCACAAGGAGCAGACAGCTAAGTTAAGCAGGCTGGTCTGGGCAGAGATGTGGTTGAAAGAGAGCCATAGAGCCCTCAGGTGACATGTATCCCAAGCATGCCCTTGGATAGCGAATGACAGCTGAACAGAAGGCTTTGGCTATGGCGGCCTGGGACTGCTGTACGGGAAGCTGTCAGGAGACCCTAACTTTGGGAGCGTTCTGGAGTGGCGGTTGGAAGAAATTATGGATTACAGAGAAGATACTGAACATCTCGGAAGTGCTCCAGACACTGAAAGGTATGGAGTTTCTGGCCATTCAGGAATGGGATCTAGGAGATCGCCTACCAACGGCTGCTAGACTCTACTCAGCACCAGATCTGGGCTCCCTTTGTCTGGGAATATCCAGAAGTACCAGCTGACAATCCGGAAATCCTAGCTGAAGAGTCACAATGTGGCACAGTAACAGTGTGCTTTGCTCACCTGCACCCACAGCTATGGAAGCAAAACTCTTATGGCAGATGCAGCAAGTGTTGACTGACCTTTACAATCCTGTTTCTGCACAAGGTGAGCTTAGATGGAGGAATGCGTCTGTCCAGCAGCTGGATAAAGTTACGGGAGATGGAGCAGCCAGCTCATCTTCCAATCTGCAGTTCAAGGGCTTGGGAGAAGAGGAAGCCATCCTCATTCCCCAGCCACAGATCACAGAAAAATGGGATTTTGTACTTACCATAAAATCCATTTCTCTGAGTTCATCGAGGGACACAGCGCTCCCTAAATCATAACTACTGGGTTATATTGCCTCCTCCAGGATTAGGACTAGGCAGAACAAAAAACACCTGGCTATGCTCATGTGTTGTCCTCTCTGCTCTAGGTAATCAGTTTGGTAGCAAGCAGTATTAGAAGTATCAGAATTCCAAAGAGGGGTGGGTGCTATGTCCGTTGATAAACTCACAGAAACAAATTTTTACGGTAAGTACAAAAATCCCATTTTCTCTTTTGTTCATCGACGGACAAAACGCTCCATAAATCATACCTACTGGGACGTCCAAAAGCAGTGACAAAAGGAAAATGAGGGGTGGGGAAAATAACCCAAGGCTAAACATAAGTGCCCTTAACCAGGACACCGGAGCCTTAACCGGGTAACAGGCGCCCCGTCTGAAAAAATAAAAGTTTAAAGAAAAACAACTATGTTGCGGCCAATCTAGCACATAGCTGAGGTCTGCACACGCTCGCTGGCAGTTGATTGTAGATCTCCCCAAAGAAAAAACAAAAAAGATATAAGGAAGGAGAAAAATTGCTAGGACCAGAGATCCCAGCTGGGAGCCTTACTGCTAACTAGACAGATTAAAACTGATTATCTAGAGCATAGAGGGGGGTTATATACCAAGCTGAGGATGACGCATGGGCGCAGCCAGGTGTTTTTTGTTCTGCCTAATCCTACTCCTGGAGGATGCAATATCACCCAGTAGTTATGATGGTGCGCTGTGTCCGTTGATGAACAAAAGAGAAACAGGGATTTAACTGATTTTTCATTAAAGGATGGTATGTATGATAACTCACCCGCCAAAGTGTTGGCACTGGGTCCAAGTGCCACCAGCCCATGTCCTGGATTTTCAGAAACTCCAGAGACTGGGGATTTATTAGACTTTTCAGGTGAGGAACAACAACCTAGTGAGCATCCAGCAGAAGAGCTGGCATCAGAGCCAAAAATCACTGAGCTCTGCCCAACACCAATAGCAGCTTCAGCCTCCCTGAAAGAAGAGGCATCTTGCCATATGCTACACCACTAACAGGGACATGGAATTTCCTGCCAGCAGCATCTGTGGCATTACAAGAAACTTCTCCAGCTGAAGCGCTGACAACTGGACAGAGGGTCCAGGACCTTTGCCCCTTACGTGTGGCAGTTCCGGAGGCCCAGGGTGAGAAGGTGGCGGTCACTGCCCAGCAGCAGATCAAGATCCAGAGGGAGAAGGGAGAGGTTGTTGTCCTCCCTCCCCAACAGTCTGTCAGAGCGGAAGAACGGTCTTCCCTCCCCAGCCAGGATCTGAACACCTGGGAGACGGTACCAGAGAAAGGTTGTCCCAACAGCCAGGTGAGAATAAGGAAGATAAAGCAGCAGACTCCCCTTCCCAGCAGAAAACAGCGCCCCAGAATGATGCCACCAACCCACCAAAAGAGCTGGCAACAGAGCAGAGTGCTTCTGGCCTCTGCCCTCAACTAACAAAGGATGGATTTCCTGGGAAAGTGGATGGGACAACAGTCTCTCCCCTGTATACCCCAGGGATGTTGGGCAGTTGGCCCAGATCCCCAACCGTCTGAAAAAATGAGCCCAGCCACCCAGTCTTCTCTCCAGCCGCTTAAAGGACTTTAGGGAAAAGGGCCAGTCCACGCTTCTCCCCAGCGACAGGTATGTTCTACGAGAAAGGCAGAGGTTGGCTTGGTGAGTAATGCTCTGTTCGGGACAATTTGTTTGTGGGAACTGTGTGGGTACGGGCATTGGGGGACTGGAACTACTGACTAACTTTGAAGTCAACCCATCTGGGGGTCTCCTCCTGTGTTAAGTCTCCTTCCGAAAGGGTCACGTTGGTTGGGGATCTGTGGAACACAGCTTACCTTAGAGAGGTTGGGAAATCCCTGTCTCAGCTTCCTAGGCCCCTGTGTCCATTAGGGGCACAAGGTGACCAAGAAAATGATGGACAGCTACTTAATGGACACCGAGAATATGGTTTGGATTACTTCAAATGGGTCAGCAATATTTATTAACAATATCCCTCAAGAAATATATGAAGATTTATTCCCACTTTACACTTTGAGACCTATAGCCTGTTGCCATGAAGTATGTGACTCCTAAATAATTAAAGCATTTCTTAGATGTGGATTCTATGTACTTCAATGTAGGAGACAGACAGTCTGCTACTGGGGTCTCCTGCTATTGTCTGTTTAATAAGGTGTTCTGTGTTTATACTTAAGATAATGTGTAATGTACTTTGTTTTAGTCTTGTTGCCGTCCGTCTGGTCATCCAGGCTGGTTTAAGTGCTGAGTTAATTAGCATGTTAATTATAACATTGTCTGGGTCTGGATTCCCATTCACCTATTGTTTCTGTCCAGATGGCTAATTAATTAGCTCAGGTTAATTATGTTTCTGTATACAATCTCATCTGCATATGATAATGTAATCAGGCTCATCTGACCTGGTGTGGTATATATTTTGGGAGTTTGTTCAATAAACGTATCCAGATCTTACACAAGCTATTATCGGCTAGACTTGTTGCAAGGATCAGTGTAATTACGTGGGTCACCTGCTGGTGGCACTGCCGTTCCTGGAACTGAGGGGCGCAGTTCCAAGGCCCACCAGCGGGTGTGTCCCAGCAGCTGGACTGTACTTTTAATTAGGCTGCACCTGGGGAGGACTGCTGAGGGAATATAAGCCCGCCCTTCACTGAGGTTCAGTGCTTCAGTATTTTCTCTGCCGTGTCCCTGTCTGAGCCTGATCCGGAAACCTGTATCCTGTTCCCTGTACCTGGCTCCCTGCTTTCTTTGTCTCCTGTCCTGTCTTGCTATTGTTTGCGCCATCCTTTTGTATATAGTTAGTTAGGTTCTATTGCAGTTTTGCACTTACATTTATATTTTGTTTACTTGTTTAAGGTCTACTGGTGTTGGTATTGGAGTGTGTTATTTAGCTTAATAAAAGTATTGACACCTTATCTGTCTGGGTCCCGATTCCTTAGTGCAGCCAACTGATCTGATCACCCTTGCTGTATGCCTGCATGTGGTATCCCTGACACTTGTATATTGGCGGCCATAATATCTGATATCTATGTTCAAGACTGGAGGAAGCAGTGTTCTGATGGAAGCACACAAGCACATTGTGGATCGTGGTTCCATTACAATTATTTATTGCATTGGCCTTTTTTGCATTATATGCTTATTTATGGATTTCATTTGCACTGCCACCTTATATATATGAAACACTTACCTATCTAGTCATGTTTTGTCACTTTCTAGTTATCATCTTTACCTTGATTTAGAGGCAGTGCGATCACACATTGTAATATATATATATATATATATATATATATATATATATATATATACACACATGCATACATACACATACACACACAGTATCTCACAAAAGTGAGTACACCCCTAACATTTTTGTAAATATTTTATTATATCTTTTCATGTGACAACACTGAAGAAATGACACTATGCTACAATGTAAAGAAGTGAGTGTACAGCTTGTATAACAGTGCAAATTTGCTGTCCCTTCAAAATAACTCAGCACACAGCCATTAATGTCTAAACCGCTGGCAACAAAAGTGAGAACACACCTAAGGGAAAATATCCAAATTGGGCCCAATTAGCCATTTTCCCTCCCCGGTGTCATGTGACTCATTAGTGTTACAAGGTCGCAGGTGTGAATGGGGGGGGGGGGGCAGGTGTGTTAAATTTGGTGTTATCGCTCTCACTCTCTTATACTGGTAACTGGAAGTTCCAAATGGCACCTCATGGCATAAAACTCTCTGAGGATCTGAAAAAAAGAATTATTGCCCTACCTAAAGATTGCCTAGGCTATAAGAAGATTGCCAAGACCCTGAAACTGAGCTGCAGCAAGATGGCCAAGACCATACAGCGGTTTAACAGGACAGGTTCCACTCAGAACAGGTCTCGCCATGGTCGAACAAAGCGGTTGAGTACACGTGGGGTGCACACCCTAATGCAATGGGCTGCGCACACCTATGGCCCAGTCATTGGGTAATTGTAAGCTAATTCGTAGTGTGACCTCACAATATCACCTTTAAAAATTGTGTAAGGAATCTAAAGGAAAGGTGCTTTTTCCACAAGAAAAAGCAAGCCCCTTGTAAGAGTATTGACTTACAGATGCTTAACCACTTAAGCCCCGGAAGATTTTACCCCCATTCTGACCAGGGGGTATTTTGCGATTCGGCACTGCGTGACTTTAACGGACAATTGCGCGGTCGTGCGACGCTGTACCTAAACGAATTTGGCGTCCTTTTTTTCCCCACAAACAGAGCTTTCTTTTGGTGGCATTTGATCACCTGTGCGATTTTTTGATCACGCGCTATAAACAAAAAAAGAGTCAATTTTTCACATTTTTTTTATATGAAATTCCCCCCCAAAAAAAATGTGCCAATTTGTTTTATGCTACCTATGTTTGGTACAAAAAATCGCAAAAAGCGTATTTTGATTGGTTTGCGCAAAAGTTATCGCGTTTACTAACAAAGGGAAAGATTTTTGTCATTTTTGTTGTTTTTTTTTTAACGCGTAATGGCGGCGATCTGCGATTTTTTTTGCGGTACTGCGACATTGGGGCGGACAGATCGGACCCTTGACTGACATTTTTTACACTTTTGGGGTTACCAGTGACATTTCTACAGTAATCAGTGCTATACATATGCACTGTTACTGTAAAAATACACTGGTAGTGAAGGGGTTAACTTTATTTGGGAGGGAGGGGCTGTGTGTGTCCCTAGGGGCGTGCTTTATACTGTGATTGGCTGTGGCTTGAGCTGTAAGGACACTGATCAACGGATCTACATAGTAGATCAGTGTGATCAGTGTTTTTACACCGAGGAGAATGACAGGTGGCTTGTTTACACAAGCCGCCTGACTTTCTCCCTCTCCCCCGCCGATCGCCGAGTGACCGGCGGACATCGGGTCCGCCGGTCACACGCGCGGGGGGGTCCGTGACCACGCGGGGGCGGGCGCGCGCTCGCTCCCTAGACCCTCACAAGCTAGTGACGTAGCCCTACGTCACTTTGCCTGTGAGGGGCTGACTGCCGACGTAGATCGGCGTTAGGCAGTCGGCAAGTGGTTAATGAAGGCACCGGAAGCATACTATTTTCCTATTTTACAGTGTATCTAGCACAGTTGGAAGATCTCTATGACTGACTAGACACAGTTATGATGTGTGTCCTACATGCGTTTGGCCCTCACTAGCATTGCTTGAACATATAGTATTTCTAACAAAAAATCCACAATTTTTAAATGACTTGTATCGCTACCCCTAAAGGAGCCACTGGCATAGGTATGGGCAGCCTATTGCATTAAGGTGTGCACCCTAAAACTCAAATACATGTGTGTGTGTGTGTGTGTATGTGTGCGTGTCTACACGTATATGACCTCAGCATAGTGATCTTCCAGCTGGCACAGTGAAAGATACGTGTGTAAACACGTCTCCTATGGCAGAACTGGTAGGAGGGAGATCTTTTTCATCTTTCTGCTGGCACACAAAGCGATAAAGCTAATGTGCATGGGGTAATTAGGGTGTGCCCAGGCACACCAGGCAGCACACCATGCATGCATGCCTATGGTTAAAATGGGCCCTATGTTCCTAGCCTTAACCTCTTTAAAAGCATCTGCCCCTCTGACACACCAGCGGAATACAAGCAAACACAATGGAACACAGCAAATAATTCCTGTTATCTTAAAAGGCCAAGTTCACCTTTTTCGGGCAGAATTTAATAATAAATAGAAACCTTTTGTGAAATAATTTCTACCCCAGCCATCCCTGATGTGCTCATCTCTCTCTTTTCTCGCCTCTAGCAGTTTTGGAATTTTATCTGTTCATTTGAGTGTTTGAAAAAATATTTTTTGCTGCCATCACTTCCTGGAGATCATGTGACATCCAGCAAGCTTTGAATCCCAGAATGCACTACCTTGATAGGCATGATAGGGCATGTTCTCCACTCTGGACCACACCTCCCTCACTACTTTACCACTTTCCACCCATTTTCTGTACACTCTGATTGTAAAATCTCCTTAGATCTACTATCAGCTATGTAGTTCAAGGGCCTGTCTGATTTCATACAAATTGAATGGATTGATCAGGTGTTTCTGTCTATTCTATACTTCAGGTAAATCTAAAGGAAATTGTACAGAGATTGTGCAATCTGATTGCATAGTGTATGGACAGTTTTTTACAAGTACATAGAAATGTACGTACAAATGCTCAGCTATCAGGCGTTCAATTCTTCACATAGTGGGAACTCACATTCTTGCATGCATTTTTTTTTTTTTTTTGCGGTTTTGGTGCGTTTTTGTTTGTCAAGCATAGGGCAGCCCATTCACTTGGATAGGCTGCCCTAGATGCAACAATTCAGAACTTTTTTTTTTAAGAGCAGAGCATGGTGCATTTTTTTCCCATTCTTTGTGGTGCGCTTGCAGAGCTTTTCTGAAACCCAAGGCAAAAACACGTGGCTTCTGTGCAGTTTGCCATGTGTTCTGAAACACACGGATGTGAATGGAGCCTTATTGTGTAAGCTAACCATTTTAACTTTACAGCCCCATTCACACCTTTGACGGTGGCGGGTATCAGATCCATGCCCTTTTCACTAACTCGTGACCAAAGACCAGCCAATCTCACACCCTGCCGCCACTTGTGTAACAATGCCACTTCTCAGCTGCACCCTGCACAAAGATTTTCCAGCTTGCGGGACTACAATCTAAATGCCAGCAGGCTGAGAGTGATTGTCACCGGGCTATTAAAGCAATTAACCCTTTCACTGCCACCACCCACACGGGGAAACTCTTAATTTTAGAAATACCACTTATGATTTTAAAATAATCATCTGTAACATGCACTGTCACCACAGACAGGAATGTTCAGAGGATTTATTCTATACAGTAGCACTCTTCAAGAGGCAGGTTCTTTGTTAGTTTGCATTAAGAGCTTAGGGACAAGATTAACATTTTTCAAAATAAAGTTAAAATTGGTGCAAATAAAATATTTACAGAAAAAGGTGTTTCAAAGAAATAGCAACATAAAATTCAGCAATTAGAAAAATAAGGTAGAATTGAGAAATGAGAATACTTGCATTCAATGTCCTGAGTATTATCAGAGTTCAGAAGCTGAGCCAGTTGTGATCGGTTCTCAAACTTGATAGATGTTCCTTCTTGATGTTACCATGAGAACTCTAACCCCATCTGCTTCTCTCCTCTTTTCTCTGAGACCGCAGGGGTAGTTACAGATGTCCCTGACCAATAAACACAGTGGCCATGGGCTGCCCTAAGGTTTACGACAATACCAAGGAACCTCCCGTATAGACAGACTTATAACATAATTCATATCTTCCAATATCTACCAATTGCCTTCTTGAAACTGATAGATGATTGTGCAGCATTGAATTTTATATCCATAGATACCAAACACAGGCTATCTCAAAGTAACCTCTGACCCGTAAGGCATCTGACAGCTAGCTTGTCTTCCATAGGAGCTAAAGTAGTCATGTATGATCTTGTTCTGTTCAGTATTTTATTTTGCATTTAACTATACACTTACTAGAGACATATCTTGTTTGTGTTTAAAGTTATGAATTTGTGTGTAAATGTGTTCAATTAACAGAGCTCTTGAATGGCTCTGTTTTACGATCCATTAGCCTTTATCCTTCTTTGCCCGGTTATGGCTTTACGACCGGCCTTAAAATATCAGAACAGATATCCGTCCAGACATCTTTTCAGATAACGGCTTGTTTGAAGTCGAAACTCTCTGCATTCCAGGAATTATTTAGCTCAGTGAGGGGGCTGTGTGAGTGAGGGTCTTTTGTAAACTGTCATGGCTTCCTATAAGCAAATCGAACAACATGGCCGCCTCGTTCTGTGTCTAGTACAGGTGATCATTACAACACCTAACGCAGTGGAGCCGTGCATTTTTTGGATCATTTTTCCCCGGACACGCATAGGCAGCCCATTGATTTCAACGGGCTGCCCTTCACATGGCAAAGTAGATAATGAGACATTTTGGCATTGCAAGTTTCACATTTATTTACTGTGCATTTTGCTGCATTTGTCACTCATTTTTTTACATGTCAAAATGTGTGTTTTCTTATGCATTCGGTGTGCCGTTACTAATCACCAAAAGCGTAACTAGTTAATTTTAGATGTATAAAGGTGGCCATACACTATACAAACTGATCGTACAATCTCTTTTAGTTTTACCAAAACAATATAATAGGAATATACACCATATACCCAATCACTCTGTATCCAATTAGGCAGGCCCTTGCACTACATAGATATAATGTATGGTAAGCTTTACAGAGCCAAGGACATACACTATATTACCAAAAGCATTGGAACACCTGCCTTTACATGCACATGAACTTTAATGGCATCCCAGTCTTAGTCCGTAGGGTTCAATATTGAGTTGGCCTTCCCTTTGCAGCTATAACAGCTTCAAATCTTCTGGGAAAGCTATCCGCAAGGTTTAGGAGTGTGTCTATCGGAATGTTTGACCATTCTTTCAGAAGCGCATTTGTAAAGTCAGGCACGGATCTGCTAAGAAGGCCTGGCTCGCAGTCTCCACTGTAATTCATCTCAAAGGTGTTCTATCAGGTTGAGTTTAGGACTCTGTGCAGGCCAGTCAAGTTCCTCCACCCCAAACTTGCTCATTCATGTCTTTATGGACCTTGCTTTATGCACTGGTCAAAATCATTTGGTGGAGGGGGGAATTATGGTGTGGGGTTGTTTTTTAGGAGTTGGGCTTTGCCCCTTAGTTCCAGTGAAGAAAACTCTTAAAGCGTCAGCATACCAAGACATTTTGGACAATTCTATGCTCCCAACTGTGTGGGAACATTTTGGGGATGGCCCCTTCATACAAACAAGAAAAGTCCATAGAGACATGGATGAGGGAGACTGGGATACCATTAAAGTTCATGTGCGTGGAAAGGCAGGCTTCCCAATACTTTTGGTAATTTGCTAATCCGGTTTTCAATACTACAGCTCTATCAACATAAGCTGCTATCTGATCGCTCAGATCCTGCACACCCTGCCAAATGAACGATCTATGCAAGATAAAGTAAGGTTTCTTTTACACATGTGGACCATTTGTTTCATTTGTTCAGTCACACTTTTTTAAAGAAAAAATGGATGAAGTTTACATCAGTTTGTCATCAGTTTTTCATCCAATTTTTAGTTCCTCCAGCAAGAGTCCTCAACCACTTGAGTCACTGAACCATTTTTTCATTCAAACAGAGATCATTTGTCTGATTACATCCGTTTTTTACCCAATCCATTTTTTTTTTTTTAACGGAAGAAAAATAGGGCTTTTATTCGTTCCAAAAAACAGATGCTGACAGATGTGGATGTAAACTGATGTGGATGGAGGATTATCCATTTACATTGTTTTTCCAGAGATGCATTGATGTCCATTTTTCATCAGTCAATGAAAACAGTCCGCATGTGTGAAAGGGGCCTAAGCCTGGCCATACATGTTCAATTTTCTGTTAGATTTACCACAAACCACATAATATGAGGTCAAAGCTAAAACAACGCTTTCACTTGTATCCAATTAGGCAGGCCTTTGTACTACATAGTTGAAGGTAAATTTCAAGAAAATTGTACAGAAAATTATAAGAAAATTGTATAATGTATGGCCAGCCTAAGGGTCCTTTCACATGATGCGCCGTCCGGCGTGGTCCGTTCTCTGCTCAATGGGGATTGATCCACTGATCCCCGCTGAGCAGGCAGATGACAGCTCTGTCTCTGCTCTGTGTGCAGAGACGGAGCAGTCAGATCCCCGATGTCCTCTATGGGGGAATCGGATGAGAACGCCTGTCCATTCTCATCCGATCCGCTGGATGGATGGAAAATAGGGTTTCCATCCGTCCGGATTTCACGGACAGGATTGGAATCGTATAGCATCGGGTGTCAGCGGAAAATGTAAAAATCTAATTTTTTGAAAATTTTAGGCCAATTTGTTTTCTGCTACATATGTTTGGTAAAAAAAAAAAATCGCAATAAGCGTATTTTGATTGGTTTGCACAAAAGTTATTGCGTTTACTAAGGGAAAGATTTTTGTCATTTTTATTGTTTTTTTTTAAACGAGTAATGGCGGTGATCTGCGATTTTTTTGCGGGACTGCGACATTGCGGCGGACAGATCGGACCCTTGACTGACATTTTTGACACTTTTGGGGGTACCAGTGACATTACTACAGTAATCAGTGCTATACATATGCACTGTTACTGTAAAAATGACACTGGCATGGAAGGGGTTAACTTTATTGGAGAAGGAGGGGTAAAGTGTGTCCCTAGGGGCGTGCTTATAACTGATATGGGATGTGGCTGTTTGTGGAACTACAGAGATATACGATCCTGCATAGCAGGACCGTATGATCTCTGCACTTACACAGGGGAGAATGACAGGCGGCTTTGTTTACATTAGCCGCCTGCCTTTCTCCCTCTGTAACGGACGATCGCAAGTGACTGGCGGACATCGGGTCACAGTGGGCGAGCAGGGGCGGGAGCGCGCCTCCGGTGGCGCACGCTCGCCCCCCTATTGGCTCGCAGGCGAGTGACGTGCCTGCACGGGGCTGACCGCCGCAGTATATGTACTTGCGGCGGTCGGCAATCGGTTAAAGAGTTGATAACCCCGCAAGAAAAAGTAAAATAGTTATAGGCAGGGCTTTTTTCTCAGAAAATAGGTACAGGAACTCGGACACGAACCCCCAAATCCCCCCTCCCCACACACACACCCTTCAAACCACATCAAATAGGGGGTATGGTAAAATTTCACTAACAGTGGGGGGGGTCTTAAAGGGGCATTGAATAAAAGCAGTGTATTACGCACAGAGTGCATGGTTTTGGGGGGGGGGGGGGGTTGTACACAGAGTGCAGAGTACAGGAGTGAGCTATGTACATAGTACAGAGTTTAGGGGTGTGCTACACACAATACAGAATTCAGCCTTCTTGTACAGCTGCTCACCTCTGCATTTCCATCCAAATCTCGTTTTCTCCCCTCTTCAGTTCTGACCTCTACATGCAACCCCTTCTCCACTGCCCCATTTTCTCCCCATCTCTTTAAAAGCCCCACTATCTTCCACATGTCTTACATTTGTTGTATTAAGCTGAAGCACCCAGCCAGCTCTAGTACTCCCACACACTGTAGTTGGCTCCACCTCTCTCACACTCACTAGATAATCCAGTGAGGGTGTAGGCATCTACATTGCACCCCGGGCACCTGCATCTCCCCTGTCCCCATCCTGCAGTCAGTGGGTGCCACTCAGGATATCAGATCTGGGGGAGCCGATGGGAGATGAGCTGTTACTTGTAAACACTGAAGCCGGACTTCTGTGCTTACAAGTAATAGTGGTGAGCTGGGAGCAGAGGGCCTGAGCCAGAGGTGGTGGAACTGAATTCCACCAAGTTCCAGCTGAAAGAAAGCCATGGTTATAGGGGGTAACACAGTCAAGCACACTAAATGGGTAACAAAAAAAAAAATAGGCAAAACACGCATAGGAATATCTAACGATAATAAGGCTATATTGCCGGTAGGCCTTAAAGTGTTACTAAACTCAAGACCCTGCATTCACTATATCTGGTATACTACAGTACACAGAAAATGCAAATGCAAAAGTTTTAGTAAATATAGACTGCTAAATACCTTCTCAACAGCAGTATTTAGCAGTCTTGTGACTTCTCTCAGTGTCCAGCAGTGCACTTGTTAAAGCTTGTAGGAAGAGATTTCATCATTGTCCTTTGATTGCCCCCCTTACCCTCTGTCTGGACAGTGCTGATTGGCCCTGGGCTAAGCACATGCACTCTCCCAAGAAAAAAAAATAACTATCTAGCAATACACACCAAACTGAGCATGTGCAGCTTGCCCCCAAGGCTCTATTCTATCAGGAGATGGTTTGAGGACTGTGGAAGAAGGGGAGGGTCAGAGAAGATAGGATCAAATAGCCTTTTTACACAATGCAGAGGATTAACCCCCTCAGGTTCCACAGTGGGTATAAGAAGCATGCTTTATTGCATATACAGACTGATTTTACTGTGGTGGGTTTAGTAACACTTTAACCAACTTGTTTAACATAGTCATTAATTAAACAAAATAGTCTAGTCTCTAAGGTTGATGTTTTGCTATCCAACATTGGTGCATATATGATAGTCCTTAATGCAGTTAATTGGCGGGGTGCAATGTAGACTGTGGTATGAGGAACAAACTAGGCCTCAGGTGGTGATGATCCACTACGGCTGCAGTTCAAAGGCGGCAATGGTATGGGTGATTATGTAGAGAATGGAGGGATGTGCAAAGAGTACAACAGACATCCAACTCTCAGTACCTTCGATACTGCTGTCAGTACAAAGTGGGCCAGATGCCCTCTCACTGACTCTCAGAGGTGGCGATAAACTTTTAGCAGTGGAAGGGGCCCCTTTGGTCTGGTCCTGGTGTGGCTACAGCTAACCCTACAAAAAGAAAGAGGCTGGCGAACTCCATGGTCTGTCAGCGGCATTCCCATATGGTCAGCAAGGCTGTAGATGTGTCGCACAACACCACTGTCTGTATTTTTACCATAGGTTAAATAGCCTCTATCCACTATGTACAGAAATATTACTTGTGAGGCTGTAGTCATCTTTGCAATGTCAATGTCATTCTCTATCTTGGGCTCTTAAAGGCTGGCTTGATCGTCTGCTTCGGCTGACAGGTCTGAATCTTCAAAACTCCCACAGCGCCAAGGAGCGGGCATTTTCCGCTCTCTCACAGTACTCTTGAATATGGGGAGCATTTGACTCTGCCCTGTGCTATGATGGGTGCCTGTGGGCAGGGGTACCTGATCGGCCAACCACCTGGTTCACATGGGGCTGGGGAGAGAGTCCTTAGCCCTGTGTAAGGTCCAAGCAAAGAAGCTTGGAACTTACAAGGACTTCTTCTCTGCCCTCTTGTAGATACACAGAACTGCAGTAGAGCAAAAAGAAGACAAGTATAAACAAAAGGGCAGAGAAGGAGAAAAATGGATTTTAAATGAACCTTCAGTCTTGCCCTATATGGGCACAGGGTATTTTTAAGATGAATACACATAGTAAGATTTGACCAAAGTAAAAAAAAAAAAAAAAAATGGCAGCTGCTGTAAAGTGTGAAGGTCTACCTTACTGGACCTAATTTGTGGAAATTGTACAGAGTCACTATTTAATAGCTAATACATCTGATCTAAAGGGTCAAGATCTTTGTGTGCCCTGCCCTAAAAGGAACTTGAACTTGTGGCTTCAGTGGCTCGCACAAAAAAAAAAAAAAAAAAAGTGTTCCAATGCCAGATCCTGATACAGCCAATGAAACAGATAGGTTTACAGTTCCTAAATACAAGCCTCCAAAAAAGATCTGCTTTGCTTAGCCACCATCTGGAAAAATGAGTTAGTGATAAGTTCCATCATATGTCAAATTTTGGCTTTATTAGCTGGTTCAGTACAAGAATATATGCTGTTTTATATTGAGAGAGAAAGAGGAATGAAGGATTTCTCTATTTATTATGGGTACACAAAAAAAGTTGTTCCGAGTTGTTCTGCAGCCAGAACCTTAAATGTACTTTGTGCTGACAGTGAGCATATAAAAGTGCTCCTTCCCTCCCTCTTTCCCTCCCTCCATCACAGCTCAGTGTCCATTCCCTTGTAATTGGCTCTCGAATTATTTATGACATTAATTGCTGTATTATCGACTGTCTGTCAGCTGCCCTGCCAGTCAGTCCATCGTTGTGAGCTCACGGTGCAGGGTGCAGCCTCCGCCAGACTGACAAGCTAATTAGACCCGTCACCCGCCTCTGTGACAAATGTTGCTCTCTTTGAACAGTTCCCTGAAATAGGCTTCTATTTTCTGGCCCACCTGTCTATCCCACCCCCACCTTTTTTTCTGCTTCCACACTTTGGCAGCTAATGGTAAGAACACAGAAATGCTTGTAAAAAAAAAAAACAGAAGCCACAGAAGCCAACATTATTCCTGTATTGACAGAATACTATTTTATCTAATGCAGTCAAATCATACCTGCCCAGTATCAGGCATGGTTTTTAAGTACCGTATAGTGATTTAATGACTGATGCGGCAATGCTTTTTCTTAACTATGTGCTATTCATACTACATTGATCAGTGCAAATTCTCAACTGAAGAAGATGTCCTTTTAAAGACTTATCATGGTAGAATAACGCCCTGATGTGTCTTGTCCTGCCTGACCTCTCTCTCAAGAACCCTTGTAATTTAAGATTTAAGCAATAGCTTTAGTTCATATCCCCAAACCAACAAGAAGAAAAAAAAAAACAGGCTTTAAATGTCAGGAGATGACATGGGCGGCAAGTCCACATGCTAGCTACTTTCTAATTAATCAAAATAACATCTCTTTTTAGTCATTAGACAGAAAAATCAATGGAGTCTGTTTTTTTGCAGGCAGCCAGGGACAAAAGAAAACACCTTGCGTTTCAGGATCTGTATAGTAGTTAACCATTTAACCATTTGTCAGAAAGGACATTATAGCTTTACTGAGCATTTCAAGTCACAAAGCCTACCAAAAAAGCATTGTTAGTGCATTGTTCATGGTTGGTGTACATGCTGGGAAAATACTGATGAGAGGGCCATTTTTTTTTTTTTTTATAATTGCCTTCTGTTGGACATAAGCATTGAGATTGAATGGTTTTTGACCGTATGACTAGACCCTAAAGTGGTCTTCCATTCATTTACAAACACATCCACTATTTCTTACACATTTGCCATTTTCTGCAAGGCAGTAGTTATTTTTGTAGATATAAATATAAGAAAGAATTAAAAAATTCCAATTCACCCATCACTAATAAAATCAGAATTTAAGAATGTTCATACTCCAAATTGTGTAAAGATTCACATGCCTTATCCTATCATGTAAAAAGAAAATCCCTTACTTTATTACATCTGCACATAAATGAGTATTTGAAGTGAATATTCACACAATGAATTATATAAATATTCATACATGTTTTAGTAAATTAGCCTCTTGTTCTGCTTTATAGTGGGATGGTATCAGTCTATAAAAGGATGCCTTTATAACTTAAACCGGGGCTCCACCCATTAGGGGAAACTCTGCTCGTTGGCATCCTCCACTGCCACATTTGGCACTTTTTAAGGGGGAGTGGGTACCTGGTTTTGACAGGTACCCACTTCCGGGTAAGACCACCTGCAGTGATATACGAGTATGTACGGCCCCTTTCCCCCACTAGGAAACTGGCTGTGAAGCCTGAAATCGTCGCTGCTGGTTTCCCTTAGGAAAGGTGCTGGCGCCTCCACCCGAAGCCTATTGAAGAATCGGCTCAGGGTGCTGACATCACTGGATCCCTAGACAGGTAAGTGTCCTTATATAAAAAGTCAGCAGCTATAATATATGTAGCTGCTGGCTTATTTTTTTTGGGGGGGGGGGGAGGAGACTGTAGCTTCTCTTTAAATTAAAACAGAACCCAACCATATATAAGCATCACACATTAAAATGCCATTTCATTTATTTTTAATATTCAAATCAAACTCACCCATCCATCCTTTGTCTTTATTTTGTTTAGAAATCACTTGGAAAAACACCCCCTAGCTGTTCTAGCTGTGGCCATCTTGAATACGGGCAGATTCATGTAGCATGTACTTCATGGTATCCATCTGCCCTTAGTTCAGGCATGCAGACAGGAGGGTGTGCCTAGCTGAGACAGGCCTTCCTCCCCTACCTGAAAGAAAAAAAAATGTTCATGAAGACTCCTGGGATTTATGACATCATTCTGACCTAAGTCAGAAACCAGGAAGCAACTGAAGAAATGCTAAAAACAAGTTTAAAACAAACCAAACCATTCTCAGTTATTCTCCCATTGGCCCCAAGGATAAGCAATAGTCAACCATATAGTTCATTCTTATCCCCTTTGGATTTTTTCAAGAGCACAAATTAAAGTAAGCAACAATGTTTTCATGAAAATCTACCATCATTCAATAGTAGGCAGAATCACTGCCCTGGCTACAGGTCAATATACACAGAAGATGCAGAGAAGCGCTCATTCATATACTGAGTTATAGTGGTCCACATTCAGCAAGTATTGTACTCGCAACACCAAATAGAAAGCCAGAATGTAGGCCAATGTAGACCATTTATAAAACAAAGCAATTTTGACTAGAAATAGAAAGAATGTTGCAACTCATATCAGGTCAACTCAGGTCTCAGATTACACTCAGCCTCCTGCTCTATTCTGTACAATTCTTTATTGTGTAAAATCAGATCCCTATTCTCCTGCCTTCTGGACCTGGGTAATGCTGTGTAAAGTCTGTACTTTGAAGGTGTGTAAAGAGGGAGGCCTGCAGACAAACAGGTACAGCTTACATAGTAAGATTTATTGATTCCCGTGTATCACCTGAGGCTAAGCACTTAATTCGGTGTATGTAAGGGTGTACAACCACTTTAAAATGGTTGTAAACCTTATACATGAAATATGAACAAAGCATACCCCTTTATGGTGTGTACTTGTCTCTGTAAAAAACACCAAGTGTAATCTCTTTCTGCTGCTTTGTTCCTCTACTATCAACATGAATCACTTCTGAGTTTTCCCAACACCAAACGATAACAGCTTGTGATTGACAACCTCAGCTCTGTTCCTGTATAATATGGGGGTGGGGGGGCTTTTTCCTCCAATCAGCTCTCAGAGTTCTCATCACTGAGCTCTTCAGTGAGTAATTTCAGCCCTCCACCCCCTGTTTTCTGAAAGCTCAGACAAGCTTTATAAATTCTGGAATTTGAACAGAGGTAGAGAAGAGACAACTACAAATAAATCCTAAAAGATGATTTTCTGGATAAGCAAATATTGCCTAAATACAAGTAGGGTTGCAACCTGTCCAGAATTCACCTGACCAGTCTGGATTTTGAACCATGTCTGAGTTTCAGACCACCTGAAACCCAGACACATTACCCACCCAGCGCCCCCTCCCCTCTAAATTTAAACTCCACTGTATGCCTCATCGCTGCTCTGAGCACTGTGAAGCACTTCAGGCATCCCTCCTCTCCCACCCGCAGCTACTTAAGGTGCACAGGGGGATCCGTTTCAGGATGGAGAGCAGGGGGATCATAAGTATGTTCTATTTACTTGGCCTTTCTTTCCTGAATGAACACAGTGAATGATCGACACTGATCGCTTCTGTGTCTATCCCTTACTGAAGTATAGTTAACGTGTGTAGCAAGTTTTCCAGGCCTATGGCCTGATGTGGGTCTGCCATCAGTACCGGTAACCTCTCCAGCCCATGTGAGCTGCGACCCTGGGTGTGAGAACTGAAGCAGCGACAACTCCGGCATCTTTGTTTGTGGTTTTTATTGATTTAAAGGGGATGGGAGAAGGGAATGAGTGGGATACTCCTTTAGGCTTCAACTAATTACACTTGGGACTTTGCTTCTGAAAAATGCCCGTTGGCGCTTCCTTGACGCCAGCCGGCGCCAGCCAACGCTCACTAACTTTGAGAACACTCTGTAGAACCATAAAAGTGCTGAATCCTCGACTTGTAGTCCAGAAGATCCAGGACTAAGAACTGTAGAACCTTTGGCACTGTTGTACTGTAAAAGTCACTGAATACTTTCCCCCGCCCTGACTGGCTTGAGGTAGTATGAAGAAGGATCCTGTATGCAGTGCTGTATCTTGGCCTAGGCCAACAAGGCAGCAGAAAAGCTGCACCCGCACAAAAAAAAAAAAAAAAAAAACAGCCTCCTCCTGGCTCCTGCAGGAAAAGGGTCCCTGCCGGCTTGTGCCACACTTTTAGTATAGTGCCAGTCTTATGGGGCGAATTGGGCTGGAGGGCAGGGTCCAGGAGGCAAATAAGTCTGGCACCCACATAAAGCACTCACACTGCTACCTGCCAGTATGATAATACCGGCTGGTGAGGACATTTGGACAGACCGCAGGCCGCCAACCACACTTAATACAACTAGCCCGATGGCCCCCAATGCTAATAAGTGTGGCACTGCAGCCTAATGCTCCGCCTACCCTCCTCTGCCCCCAGGTATGGCAGCAATCATGTCAATAATATAATTTAATTTCTTTAAACATCTTTGTCCTTGAGCGAGCATACTGAATTGCATCGTATACAATTAAGACTTTTAATTTTATATGATGGCAATAATATTTTGGACCTGCTCATCTCATATGTCCTATTGCAATATGTCACTGGATTAGTAAGATTACTCCAATCTTATAAGATATTTGGACTTGTGTTTGCTGACACTGATTATTTCACTTACTTGTATTATAATGACTCTGGACGTCCTAGTCATACAAATATGTGAAATAATCCTATGATTACAATCAATGGCAGCAAACACAAGTCCAAATATCTTAGGCTGCACTAATGGCCACTGATAGGCTGCACTGATATGCTGAAATGATGGGCAGTAATGAGGTGGCACTGATAAGGCTGCACTGATGGGCAGTAATGAGGCTGAACTTATGGGAACTGATGAGGCTACGCTGATGGGCACTGATACACTGTGGTTGTGGTCTGTGGTTTACAGGTGACAGAACGGGTCAGAAACAGGAAGGGGTGTGGCCTTTACAGGAAGGGGTGGGTCATATTTAAATTAGTGGGTGCAAAGTTTAGTCAGGCCTAGGGCAGCACAAAACCTAAATACACCACTGCCTGTAACTTTAACTGACACACTCTGTACACTTCAGGGCCCAACTACTGGTGCCCCCTTTAACCTTGAACTCTTCAGGGTCCACTGACTATGTACCCCCTATACAGCTAGCAGACACTGGATCCCAGAACCTCTTCCAGAGTGGTCCCCTCTAACTTCAGGCAGACCCCCAGGGGCAATCCGCAGTACTCACGACCTGTGTAGGCTTTCCTGGGCTTGGACCCCTGTCGTTGTCCGCAGGCTCTCGGCACACCAGATCCCCACAGCTCAACTCAACTCTCTCTCTGGACACTCAGGCGACACCTTGAGAAATCTGCCTTCCTACGACAGGAGGAGAGACAGCCACACTCTCCTTTCTTGGACTCTGCTCCTGCCAAAGACACCATGCTACGCACTTCCCTCCATACGTATACCCACTCCCAGAATCCTTTGCAGCATAATCTGCTTTCTGGGGTAGTTACAAGCTGGGATGTGTCCCTGATTGGACTTCCCACACTGCCGTATGAGAAGCCTCTCACAGGAGCCAGTGGGGACACTTCTCCCCTCAGCAGGCACATCTGGAAGCCATGACACCCTAGCTAGATAATCACAACCCTGCTGTTAGGCAGACAAGGCCCACTATACCTTTACCTAGCACCTACCTGTAGGGTGCTACACGTGTTTACTAGGATTCAATTTGTGAATGAACAGGAAGCCGTTCAGCACAGAGCGCTTCCCATTCATTCACTGTCCAGTGCAGCTGAGGCTGCAAAGAGAAATTCAGGAATTTATATCCTCATTTCCTTTATTCCATCTCAAAAGTGAGACATCAGGCATCTGTTTAGATTGCCTCCTTCATTCACAGTTCCCTGTGAATGAATAAACTACAAGCACCCTCATCCACCGTGGCTGATGGCCTGTAGTTCTGAATGAACTGCAAGGACACTGCAAGGAGTGCTCTCATAGTTCAATCACAAGCCTTGCAGCTTTCAACAGACAGCATGAAGATATGGGTAGAAAGCTGCAGGGCTTGTCTGCGAAATCCTGACATTGCGCCCTAGTCCACTGATAATGGGTGCAATGCATTCCAGGCTCCTGCAGGAAAAAATAATAAATGCAGTGCTGTTTTTAAATTGTGACAGTTGGTACAGGGAGAAGATCCCCTGCCCGCTATCACAACAAGGGGGATATTTGGGGAACTGGCGGCAGGAGTTGGAACATGTTACATGTTTCTCTCTAAAAATAGGTGGAACATTTACCATGTTTCAAAAGGTGAACTTAGCCTTTAAATAGTATTTTCACTTTTACAGTCACATTTGAGAAAACCCCACTAGATTTTTGTTATGTATTCCTATTCACACAGCATACCTAAAAACAAAAATTGTAAAAAAAAAAAAAAAATATGTCTTAAATTTTAGATGGTTATAAAGCCCGATATACACAATAAGTTATTTTTTTCATTCAACCCAGCAGGCTGAACGAAAAAAAAAAAACAAACCTGACAGATCGTTGTACTAGCACAAGCGATGTTAGTACAGCGGTATCCCCTGCTGTGCTAATGTGTTCTGACAGGGAGAATGCCCCCCCTCCAGAACACACAGGTAAGAGCTCACAGCCATTGGCTTCCAGCATTAATCAGATGCTGATTTTCCAGCATGACCATTTGACAGAAGCTGGTTGTGAAGCCGGCTTCTGTCGGACAGGGAGCTATACACATGGGCCGAATATCAGCCGGTTTCTACTCTACCAGCTGATTTTGAACAATATTCAGCCCATGTGAACCTGGCATAAGGAGACGTTGTTGTGACTGAATGCAAGCATTTCTCAACAAGTTCAATGTGATCTGTCTCAATAGAAAGGTTTAGGACAGGATGAGCACTTTAACATACAATGTAGATGCTCATCTTCTAAATGTCCAACCCTTTGTTAGGATAGCAAATGTCCAAATCTAACTTTCAACTAATGAGATGAGATCTGCCAGTACAGTACAGACAGGGTCAATTATGGCTAAAGCAACTCCTCAACCCCCTCATAAACAAAGAGAACTAAGTCCGGCCATACACAGCGCAAATTTCTTTACTGCAACCACAGGTTGCAGGAAAGAAACCAGCATAATACCCCTATCAACAACACAGACAGCGTTAACAGGGAAATCCCTCCTATCGAGCAATTGTCTTCTCCCCGCCGGGAGAAGACAGTGATTATTGCTAGCAGCTATAGCAGCCGCTTGTGATAATAGGATTGAATCCAGTAGGCTGGTTGTACCCAAGTTGACCGGTTAATCAACTTGGTACATTTAGCCCATCCATTAATAGTTAATCCAGGAACTGTGTATATCCAGCCTAAAGGCTCGTACACACGTACCGATTGTCGGCCGTAAATATTCGGCCAACGTCCGATTGTCTGATTGTCGGCTTGTTAGTATGATGCTTCCGACAACCGACTGGGACTTTTCGGCCGAACAAAATCTGGTCTGCATGCTATAAAATTTTTGTTGGCCAACACCAGAACGGCCGATTGTTCGTCAGTCAGTACAGATTTCGGCTGACAAAAGCCAGATGAGCAAGACTGGGCATGCTCAGAGAAGAAAAAACACACGGAAAGTTAACCATCACATGATATCACTTCTGAAGTTGGTTGTTGTTGGCCGACAAAATTCGTGTGCAGTCTTGAGCACTTTTCAACCAACACGACAGCACTGGACAAAAGACGGCCGATCGTTCGGACGACAATCGGTTCGTGTGTACAGGGCTTAAGTTTTTCCCTTGCTGGTGCTGAGTTTTTCCTTATTGGAGTTTCCAGAAAAGAACATCTATAGAAAGTAACTTGCAATTTAAAAATGTTCTTTTATTAGGTTATGCTATGTAACTAACAAAATTATCCGGAAAAGTTGAAATACACTTTAATTCAAATACCTTAGTGTATAGAGAATATCTTCCCAACGTTCTGAAATAATTAAGAGGGATACCTATTAGTTTGCACTATGTAGGCAAAGGACATGTCCCTACCATGACCACAAAGACTTAATATACAGCAAATTATGGGCTAAACCACACAAGTTCATTTTTGACCCCCATCGTTCCCTTGTATTGACTTTTCAGCCGTTTGCAGTAATATAGAGGCAAGGGAAAAAGTTTGGTGCGGTATAAGGTTTGGCAGTAAAATAGTATATTTTGGGGTGGGTTTACTGAAGGCAAATAGACTGTTGCACTCCTTTTCCCCTGTGCTTAGTGAATGCCGTGAAGTTCAGTTTATAAAAAAATACCCAGATGCATGGAAAATAAAACACAAACAGCATTTTTGCTTGCACATGATTGAATGATGGAAATCAGCAGAGCTTTAGCACATTTACAGCTCTGGGGAAAATGAGCACAACTGCTCCTGCAAAGCGCAGTCTACTTGCCTTTAGTAAACCACCCCTTTGTATAGAGATACACAAATCAGACAAAAAAGAGGGCCAACGGAGGCTGCATGAGAGACAGGGGCATTTGGTCTCAAAAGAGGGACAATTGGAAACTATGCATTGACTACCACAAATGGACCTTAACGTGGATGTAAACCCCATTCATGAAATTTGACCTAGGCACATATCTGTAGTGTTTATTTATCGCTCTTCAAAGCCCCGTAGCCCCTTGTCTTTCTGCTACTCCATTCCTCTGTTATCAGCATTAAAAAATCTGACAAGTTTTTCGATACAGGAGATAAAAGCAGCTGGAAGTTGGTGTCATAGGAGGTGCTTAGAGATAGATTAGCAGAGAGCTGGTCTATTCACAGCACAGCTCTGCATGTTTCTTCCTTCCTCTGCCTATGTGGAGGGGTGGGGGTGTGCCTTTCCTCCAATCAGCTGTCACACAGTGTATGCCAAGACTCCCCACCCAGTGCTGGAACAGGAAGAAAAAATTCTAACACAATGTTCACTTTCTAAATAGTGTAGAAAGCTGAAAGCAGCAGATATACAAATAAAACTTATGTAGAGAGATTTGTTCAATCTCTGTGTATCATCGGAGGCTGTTCACTTCACTGGGTATATGTGAGGGTTTACATCCACTTTAAGTGAATTTGACCCTTGCCTCACTGTGGCGTTCAGTTTTCCACTTTCACAACATTAAATGTAGCCTCCCAAACTAAACTTGTTGTTGCAGAAGTTTGAGCCCATTAATGTTAGTACAATATCTGCATGATATAACAGTAGTGGTGAGATGGAGGAATGCCTCATAGCCAATGGGTTGTTAGGCATTCAAACCTTTTTACGTGGTTTAATTAAAAAAAAAAATAACCAAACCAAAAAAAAAGTTAATAATTATGTAAAAAAGCTACTAATGCTATTCACTACCACATACGTAAATGCGTGCACAACTGTACATAAATTATGACTGCTGTGCAGAATGTATGCTGTTATTGTAGGTAAAATACACCAAAATGACAGCTGGCACTGTTTTCCTATAGTTTTATTAGCTAGGTAGTCCGCTTTTCTCCAGTACTACCTTCTTTTTAAAATACATTTTGATATTCTATAAAAACACTCAAATATTTAACCTTGAATCTTGTAAAATTTTGTTTTATACAAATCGTGTATAAAAAAAAAATTGTAACAGTGGTTGAAAAAAAATGATTTCACTTTAAAAAGACACCTATCTTCTCATTACGATATAATTGTTGTTAGAATTAGCCAAATATCTGTCCCTGCATAAGCTCTCTGCAATGCCCTGAGCCTTTTCCTTCAGACTCTTAAGAAAAAGATGCTTCCTCTATACCAATAACCTTTAAGTGTCAGAAAGCTAAGCCTGTAATATAATTAGTACGAACATTTATCTAGTCCCTGGGAAATAATTAATAGGATATTTTTTGTTCTGCTCCTGAGGGAACATTCACTCACGGAATTACAACCCACTAAATCTATTTGTATGAAATTCTATTTGTGCATCTCAGGGCAAACTTATCAAAAAGCGCCCAATTGCTGTTCAGGCATAAAGCTCTCTTTGCATTAGCTTTCTCCACTGCTTTCTTGCCAAATGTGCAAATGCAATATATTTTCTCTATGTATTATTAATTGTGTGTTTATTAATGCATGAGACTACACGCCATTTCAATACAGAACAAAATGATGCATTTTGTACAATACAACACTCCTGCAGAATGTCAGGAAACTTAATATAACATGAGGAGGGACAAGGGGAAAAGCAACCTGAAAACAAGGGGAGAACAGATGTTCTAAATTATAAATCTGTGACTACGTCCAGGGGAATGTTGGTTAGAAGGCAATTTAATCTCCGTATGACAACAAGGCTAACTACCTGTGGCGTCTAACACTGGTGTAAGTAGGTCACAGTTCACTTTTTTGGTTGTGCTCAACTGCTCCAATTCACGTTCGTGAAAACGCAGGTTAGTAACTTCTTAAAGGTATGGTAAGGTCAAAAATCTCTCATACTCCTCTCCTGTGCTGACCATCCAGGAAGGCCTAGGAGGAAGGAATGAAGCGTAGGGCTGGCAGGGGAACCAGACAGCAGAGAGTTAATGTACAAAAGAGAGAGGTGGAAGTCCTACTTATGTGATTGGTGGAGTATAAAGGGTGATGGGGAGAAGCATAGAAGAAAAGACTGCAGGAAGGGGTGGTACAGTAACTGTGGAGTGGAGAGCCATTGGCTGAATGTCCCACCCTCCCTCCCTGAGATAGGGTAAGCGGTTAGAGGGGTAGGTATGGAGATAAATGTTGGGACCCCTTGGATGGGGTTAAAAATCTGTTGGTGCGATACAAGTGGGGAACCATCGTTGGTATGGTGTCCTCTGGTTGGGTGTGGTGCAATGAGAGGGCCAGGTAGTGTTAGACCTGTAAGGTCTGTGGGACAAGTGGTAATGTCCCTGAACGAGTGTTCTGCGGATGGGGACACCTAGCTTTGGTTTATGTTACTGTTATTTATGTTGTTTACTAAAAGGCCGGAAGGCCATTTAACTCCACCTTGTGTCTTAATGGGGTAAAATGGGGGGGAGCTTATAAGGGGTTATGTGGTAGTCATATGGATACCTCTGAGCTACCCTAGTCATGCTTTCTTGAACAAACACATGTTGTACAATACAAAACAATTATATTTGGTACCATAACCTATTAGTTAATTGCTTCCTTCTTGCTCTATAAACTGCTAAAGTATATTTTTAGAGTCCTTACAGTTTTGTTACAATGTGCAGGAATGCTTTTTTCAATAACACACAGGCACACAAACGTCAAGGCCTGCTGTACACAGGTGTGATAAAGTGGAACTGCACTGCATTTGAGCACCACAAACCAAAAATACAATTTAATTAATCTGTATTCAAAGCAATCTTCCCCCATCCATCCATCCATCCATGTCTCCATGCTTTATTTTGCTGAGAAATCATTTGTAAAATCTCTTCTGGTTGTGGACATCTTGAGTAAGAGCAGATGATTTGTGTATAATTTACTTCCTGGAATCCATCTGCTCTTAGCTTAGGCATAGGCCTGTCATTTTATTATTATTATTGTAAATGTTTATTTTTTTGCATTGAATTTGATACAATTACATGACTCAAGCGTATTTGCCCGCCCTTTGAGGGAGGGGTTTGAACCAGAGGGCATGTGACATTGTGAGCATTTAAAGACCAGCTATTCGCATCCCAGCTCGGATGAAGAGGGGGTCACCCTTGAAATGCGTCAGCTTCATTTGGAGATTCACATCCCACAACCGTTTCAGATCAGTGGACTATGCTGTATAGACAACTGGTGGATTTGTGTAAATATTTACACACACACATATATATATATATATATATATATATATATATATATATATATATATATATATATATATGTTTACCATGCCTGAACAGTCATCTCGTTTGTGAGTATGATGTACAGAAATTTATTTTTAATAAAATTGTTGCAAAGGTAATGCGCTAGGCTGGTGCACCCTCTGTACTTTTTCGTTTTAGATCCCTCCCTCCTCTCCTGAAGACTTCTGGGATGCATGACATAATTTGCATAGGCGTGGAAACTAGGAAGGAACTCAAGAAATGTAAAAAAAAAGTTTAAGGGCTCTTTCACACGGGCGGTCCGATCAGATCAGTTTTTTAGGCGGATCTGATCGGATGCCCCATTCAGCCCTATGGAGCAGCGGATGTCAGCAGTGACATGTCTGCTGACACCCGCTGCCATCCGCATCCGATCCTGTCCGTGAAATCCGGACGGATGGAAACCCTATTTTCCATCCGTTCTGGGGATCGGATTGAATGGGATCGGATGAGAGTGGACAGACAGTCCGCTCTCATCCGATTCCCCATAGAGAGCAGCGGGGGCTGTGACACCTCCCTCTCCGCACTGCAAGCAGAGACGGAGCCGTCTTCCGCCGGATCAGCGGGGGTTGCGGATCGATCCCCGCTGAGCAGCACGGATCCGCCTATGGAGGCGGACCGTGTGAAAGAGCCCTAAAACAAGTAAATAGGATATACTTTCCTATTTACTATTGCTAGCAGCATAAGGATTAAAAATAGTCCATGTTGATTGAGAGAACGAAGTTCCACTTTACCATACTCCTATGTACACCGAATCTCTGCCAGGAGCTGGTCAACAAAATGCTAGTTTCATGACATAGTTTGAAGTGTATGCCAAAAGAGTAGTTGATGCTTGGAATAGACTTCCAGCAGCGGTAGCCAGTCAACAGTAAGCGGATTCAAGCATGCTTGGGACAAACAAATACATACTCAAAAAAAAAAAAAAAAACTTAAAAAAAATGTCAAAATGAGGAAGAATCAATGGACCGCCTGGTTATTGTTTGCCGTCACTCTGCTATGTATGCATGTAACCATATTCTAATGCATTCTAATTATTCCAAATATATGCTACTCTAGAAATGTGAGTTTGGGGCATTATGTTTATGCATGGGCACATTAGCTAACACATGCATTAAAAAAAAAAAGCCGCCAGACACCTGTGAAAGGTGTTCATGCATGAGGCTTTAGGGGTTAAAAGTAATTCATGGTTTGGTTTCTTTCAACAATAAAATCACACAGCATGGAGAACAGTCGCATCAACCACACCTTTAACTGGTCTGCTGCAATATGGATGCCATTTCCATATGATAAAACTGATTTTTTTTTTTTTGCTGCAACAAAATTGCTAACATGTTTTCCAAACTGAAACATCCTACAGGTATAAGATCAGGTTTAATAAAAGTAGCTGGCTGAAAAAATAAAGGAAAGCTGATAAGTGTTTAAAACAGCTGACTTTGGGATTGTGGCGCCCCTTCAAGGTATGAGCCACATGTCCAGAGAGAACTTTCCCATCTCTTTGATCCCTGCCGTTCCGATACAGTATATTATTTCAGAAGTCCAGCTTTTCAAGAGCAGGGGATGCAGGACATTTCAACAGTGATTAACTAAGAATGACAGTCACTGTCACAATGCAATATGTCACCCTGGAAATTGTCTCAGTGCTTTTATGCAACTATTGGTGCCGTAATTCCTTTAACCCTGTAAGCTCTGTTGATAAATGTTGCACAGCAAATGGGATAAATTTGCTGCTGCTTCACAAGACGTGTTTTAAAAGCTAAAACGGAAATAGGTTTCTGCTATGTATAGACTGATTCACAGTTCATATTTAGATCCGCTGCTAGTATATGTATTATGAAAGTCCAGCCCCAGCCTCTGCACTGTCTGATAATATCGGCAGAGTATGCTTTTCTATAAGGCTAGGTTTGCAGTTTAAGAAGGACATTTGAACTCAGAATAAATACACATTAAAAAACTGGGTGCATGTATTGTTTAAGATCTGCAAAGAAAATGGCGTCACACATTGGATTTTAAAAAAAATTTTTAAGAAAAAATAAAAAAAATAAAAAATTAAGAAAATTAAGAAAAAAATAAAAGTAAATGTAACAATACACATAAAAGCAAACTTTTAAAATAGTGATGGTACCCATTTAAGAAATGCAACATATTATTTGTCATCAAGTATACATGTTCAAATTCTTGAGAATAATGGGCCATACACACTATAAGATTTTCTGAAGACTTTTTCCTTTAGATTTACCAAAACCACATAATATGAGGTCAAACCTAAACACTTTCAATTTGTATGCAATCTGGCAGGCCCTTGCACTACATAGAAAAGGTAAATCTGAAGGAAAAAGTCTTCAGAAAATCTTATAGTGTGTATGGCCCTTTAGGCCTGTGCTATCCAAGACAAACAGTTATGCTGTAGTTGGTTAAAATCTCAAATCTGTCCAAGAGCTAGGCGATGGAACAATAAAACTTCTTATGGTACCCATAAACATGATGTGACAGTCTAATTGTGACTGACAGGCTCATGTGTGGGCCCAGCAGGAGCTCATTGACTGTCGGACATATCAGCTTAATACACAGGTTAGGAAACGTGCCATTACTCCTATTTTCCATATGAAGAGCACTAGCTTCTGCTCTTCTTCCTCCATCTTTTTGTCTCTGCGCTCTCCATTTATATAACTATGAAAGGCTGTCATAGTGGACTTCCCAAGTCTATAAAGCACTCTGCAATGCTCCACTGATAGCATTCCCTTATGAACCACTGCTCTCACAAGTGCATGGACACTTTTAAATACAATTTTTCTAGGTAAAGTATATATTGTAAACATTTGAGCAAACTTTTTTGCAGATTCATACCTGTCTCTCTGTTCTGAAGAAATCCCTCTTAGTATCACCATGCACATTCTGAACTGATTGTTGAATGGGCGGGTCAGCCTTCATTAAAACCACCTGAGCAAGGTCAGTGCTGCAAAACAAATGCTGCAGGGTCAGCATCCCTTTGGTAGAAAACAGGCCTTACAGAGCAATTAAAAAGATAGCAGGGGATGCTGAACATCCATTGTAAATCAGTCAAGACTGAAAAAAAGCAATGAGTCAATCACAGAATCAGAATATGAGATTATTAGGGGAATTTTTGTACAGAACACCTGCTGGTTGTCACATTTGAATTTTTTTTTTTTTTACAATTTTAGGACATGAGAGTGGCTGTACACAGGTGGAAAGGTCGTTTTCAATAACAAATTAGCTAGTGTGGTCATTCCTTTTCAGTAAAAGTGGGGTTTCTCTTTATCCTATAAACAGCAACAGCATGATGCAAGCAGTGCAGTCGCTGCAGGCTGCGGGTGCAAGATGCCTGACATAATAAGATAAGACTCTCTCTTTAACACCTGGCTGTATATTTATACGAGAAAATACCAGGGGAGAATTCAATAAAGCTGCTACGCCAATTTTCTGGCATTAGTCCCTCTTGGTCATGTATTGTGCAAAATTCATGAAACATTATTTGCACTTTTGGTTCTGACAGCAACACATTCACCAAATTTAGATAGTTCTAAAAATTGCTGCTTTGACTTTGTGATGCAGTGAATGCTTCAAATTCAGAATAAAATACAGATGAGTTGTATCTTATGAAAACAGTGATAATTAAAGGAGTTGTAAAGTCAGAAGGTTTTTTATCTTAATGCATTCTATGCATTAAAGCGTAACACTTTTGTTGAGAAAAAACATTCCCCTCTGGGTGATCTCTGTACATTGCAAGAATTATAAAAATCTTTGTTCCAGATTCCTACCTTTTGTTATTCTGAAGAAATCATTGTTTGTTCCTCTGTGCTGAGTGGGTCTAATGGGAGTGGTTTTATAATTATCAATCAGCTGTGTCAGCTGCAGAGCTCTAATCAGGAAAGCTGCTGGGCCTGCATCCCTTTAGATGTGTTCCTACTGGGAGTATCTCACCAAAAATTTAATTTTTTTTGCAGGGGATGCCAGAAAACGGACTTGTATCTTAGTGCAGACTTCTGGGAAAATTTTTGAGCCAATCACACAAGCAGGAAATGATGTTTCTGGGGTGTGGTCAGTACATATTCTGTGTACAGAACGCCTCCAGGTAGCCATATTACATTGCATTTTCAGAAAATTACAGCAGCTGTAAATTGAAAAGGAAAGGTCATTTTAATAACATTCAATCACAATATGATTTGTGTTGTAATTATATAGGCGATATTGTTTTTTCTTTATTTGCTGATTTTTTTCCCTCACAAAGTGGAGTTACCCTTTAAGACAGGGTTCTTCAAACTATGGCCCTCCAGTTGTTTAGGAACTACAATTCCCATCATGCTTATTCATGTCTGTGAATGTCAGAGTTTTACAAAGCCTCATGGGATATATGTCGTTTTGCAACAGCTGGAGGGCCGTAGATTGAGGATCCCTGATTTAAGATAAAAACCTTCTGTGTGTAGCAGCTACTTACCTCTTATTTACCTGAGGTCCCTCTCTGTCCAGCGATGTCCATGAGTGTCTCAGCCGTCCAAGATTCTCCTGCCTAATTGGCTGAGTCACAGCTGCTGTCAACCAAAGTCAGCTAGCCAATCAGGAGAGAGGGGGCGGAGCTGGGTCGGGGCTCCGAGTCTGAATGGACACAGGGGGCTGTGACTCGGCTCGGGTGACCCAATTGCAAGCTGCTTGCTGTGGGGGCACTCAGCAGGAGGGAGGGGCCAGGATCACAGAAGAGGGACCAAAGAAGAGGAGAATCCGGGCCGCTCTGTGCAAGTGCACTGCAATAGAGGAGGTAAGTATAACATGTTTGTTATTTTTATAATAATAAAAAAAAAACGAGACTTTAAAAATCGCTTTAAGATCAACTGTATTCCTTTTGCCATACAGAGAGACACTGGCACAGACAGACTTTGCAAAAGTGTCTCGTTCTAAAAGTGGTGCAGCATTCACCAAAATCATGTACAAGTTCTAGGCAGGTATGTGAATTTGGCGCATTCTGTTCAACTTTTAAGACAGAATCTGTCTGTGCCAGTCTTTATTAATTCCAGGGACCGTGTTTTGGAGGACTAAGTGAAACAGCATAATGCAATATCGCTGTGCGGTGCAACTGGCAATTCATTAATTTTAGTAGGAGTATTTGAAACCCCCTCATATAATAAGAAATATACAAGCAACAATCTGCACACTTGGAAAGAATGCAAACTATCCAGCAGAACTGCATATATCTTACACAGGTGTATATGTGTTGTCCTTACCTGTCTTTAGTTAGCTTTACCATCATTTATGTATTTTCATGGAATCAAACTCCATTCTAGTTTACTGAACTCAGTCGGTAGCAGATGACTTCTGATTCTTCCACTTTGCACATTGCTTTACTTTACTTTCCTACCCAATTGAAGTGAAATTGAATTATTTTATTTTTATTTTATATTTGCAATAAGGTTAAGAAAATGCATAAAAAAAATATTACACATTTTGCAAGCACCGTTTATTATGTATTTTATATATAGTCTGCATGTTCCATGCATTCTAGTATTTACATGTAGTTTCTCAATAATCCAATACTAGAGCATAATGATATGCAATTTACCTGCAGTAGGCATTAGAACAGATTACTGAAGTCAATTCAGTTTAAAGAAGATTGGAGTCATCAGAAAGGTTATTTGCTATGCATTACTACCCTTTGCGTATTTTTAGACTAAGGCTTGTCATACATTATACAATTTTCCTATTCAATTTCCTTTAGATTTACCTTTAACTATGTAGTGCAAGGGCCTGCTTGATTGCATACAAATTGAAAGTGTTTAGTTTTGATCTCATGTTACATGGTTTTGGTAAATCTAAAGGAAAATTGTACAAGAAAATTGTATAATGTATGGCCAGTCTAAGGCTGGTCATACATTATACAATTTTCTTATTTCGTTTCCTTTAGATTTGCCTTCAACTATGTAGTGCAAGGGCCTGCCTGATTGCATACAAATTGAAAGTGTATAGATTTGACCTCATATTATATGGTTTTGTTAAATCTAAAAGGAAAATTGTACAAGAATATTGTATAATCTTGTCATATATTATACAATTTTCTTATTCAATTTCCTTTAGATTTACCTTCAGCTATGTAGTACAAGGGCCTGCCTGACTGCATACAAATTGAAAGTGTTTAGGTTTGACCTCATATTATATGGTTTTGGTAAATCTAAAGGAAAATTGAATAACAAAAATTACATAATGTATGGCCAGCCTAAGGCATAAAGGTATGAAATTAAATCCAATTGCCGATTTAGTACACTCAGTCCTAGTCTCCGCAGGTTGAAGGAATTTAGTCAATGTAGCAAATTGAGTCAAATGAACCTCACAATGACTGTACTTGTCCTTGTACACATTTGGCTGGAATCAGACCTAAACAGAAGTCAGCTGGTGCTTGTCTTTCTAAATTGCAAACAGGGAACTGGGGAAGCGGAGGGGAATTAATACCAGTAAAGGAAAAAAAAGCCCAAGACATTTATGTAAAATATGTCCATAAAAATATCGACAGTTATTGACTATTTTTAAAAAAGGAAAAAACTTGATTTTAAACATTTTTTAAATGTCTTGAGCTCTCAAATGCAATGCATGTCTTAAGACTCATATTTATGATGTGTAGAAATGATGTAATATGAGGCTATGGAATACATATGCAGTGCAATTGATAGCTTGCAGATAGATTAGTCCAGCAAATTTATAAAACTTTCTCTTTATGTTAAGTTTTTTTTTATCAGCTAATGCTGCATCCTTCGTCCATTCTACCTTTTTTTTTCCCTTTCCTCTGGATGTGCCCTGATGTGAATTCAATGTGACACACACCAAACTCCACATGTCCTGGAGCTAGCATGGATGGCTCCGCTAATGTCATGTCCTAGTACATCACGCTGCACTGTCTCAATGGCTGAGCCCATGACACATGTCACAAACTTAAATATCTGCTCTTTCCATACTGTCCGCCCTTCACACTCAGCATAACATAGAAATCTTCCCACTGCCACCCACCCTAATCAGGATACACTTACAGGGCACAGAAGAACATGAGAGGGGGAGCTGGCATTTTATGACGGGCAGGGGCACTGCTGCCCATTTCTTCCTCCCACCCCTTTGCCTGTCAAGTGCAGTTTCATCAAAACATGTCAGTCCTCCAGCCAATGGTTTTTGTCAGGTCTGGACCCACGTACTAGTCAATCGCTTCGGAGCTTAAGAAGAACAAGAAAAAAATTAAGGAAAAAAGACAGTGATTTATTTATTTCCAGTAGGGGAGGAGGAATGGAGGCTGAGATATAAACAAGACATAGAAAGAATTGCTATAAACAGCAGGCTATAGATGACCTTTTAGGATTCAGTGCTTTGAAAATTGATGCTTACAGTGCCATGCACAGAAGACCCTACAATTTCCCTGTTCTCATCAAACTGGAATGATTTGGCATATAGAGCACACTGGGGGTTCTGCAGGATTGCTGCGAATATTTGGAAGACTTAACATTTGTAGAGGTTAAAAAGTCTACACAGAAGTAACATTGTTTGTGGGGTTGTTCATTCATTTACACAAAAATGGGCATGGTGAAATGAAAAAGTACCATTGTCTTATACTACCAGTATGTCACTCTAAATCTATCATTGGGAAGTTGTGAAGGCAGTGTATAAAACTCTGAATAAGCATAACAAGGCAGGTGTAGCATGTATCAATATCATCCTGAATTAGCTGAACACATGAAGTGTACACATGAATGAAGAACAGGACTGCCAATCTAACTTTTGCATTGTTCGCTCTGCCCCTTTAAAAAAGAAGAAATTGTTCAAAACACGTGTTAACTATATACTGACAGTGGTGTAAAACAAATTACCTAACACCGTGCCCTCATGATTATTCTTTAAACACTAAAGCCCCGTACACATGTAGCGATTGTCGGCCGTAAATATTCGGCCACTGACCGATCGGCCGATTGTCGGCTTGTTAGTATGATGCTTCCGACAACCGACTGCGACTTTTCGGCCGAACAGAATCTGGTGTGCAGGCATTAAAATTTTTGTTGGCCAACACCAGAACGGCCGATTGTTCGCCAGTCAGTACAGAATTCGGCCGACAAACAGCAGATGAGCAAGACTGGGCATGCTCAGAAAAGAAAAAACACACGGAAAGTTAACCATCACATGACATCACTTCTGCAGTCGGCTGTTGTTGGCCGACAAAATTCGTGTGCAGTCTTTAGCACTTTTTAACTGACAGGACAGCACCGGGCAAAAGACGGCCGATCGTTCGGCCGACATTCGGTACGTGTGTACGGGGCTTAAGTCAACCCAGAAGTGTAGTTTTGGTACTGCATGGATAGCAGTAGGTTGAATCATTGATTCCCTTTTGTAAACACCTCTTGGAGACTATGGCAATCAAACTCTCCTCCCCTAAGTTCTCAGCCATCTTGCTGCCCTCTCCAGAATGTAAAACAAGCAGAAAACCCAATAGAGTTGGGTCTGGAAGCTTGAGCACAGAGATCTTGCTATGGAGGTCCCAGAGATGTGAAAAAGTAATTACAGATTCAATCTAGGCATCCACCCAAGATATCAGTTTTAGGTGGATGTTACCTTTTAGAAGCTACAGTTTCCAAACTATATTTTAAAATAGAAGTTCATCCTAATACTAAAATCTCTAATTCTATTGGCATCAACAATCTAAGAGTTACCTATCAAGCCCTTTAAAGAAGAAATCATTCCCCTTCCCTTAATGAAGCTGCTCCGGTCCCGTCCTACGCGCTGAGCTGTCAGTGGCTGCTTCTCTGTGGAGGCGGGTGCAGAGGAGGCAGTCGACAATGGAAGCCCCATAGTAACTCTATGGGTGACATCACTTCCCAGCCATTGTTGGCTGTTTCTTCTGTAGAGCTCCTGCCACTGGAGACCAGACCGGAGCGGCTTCAGAAAATGTATGTATAGTGATTTCTTCTAATAGGGCTAGATAGGTTAGGGCCCTTTCACACAGGCTGTCCGATCAGGTCTGCCTGTTTTTCAGGCGGACCTGATCAAACCTTGCAGTCTCCCCTATGGAGTGGTGGATGTATGCTGACATCCACCGTTACCTGATCCAATCCTCCCCGCAAAATCCAGATGAATGGTGGTCCTATTTTTTCGTCCATCTGGTGGATCGAATAGGATCAGATGAAAACGGACAGGCGGTCAGTTTTCCTTCTGATTTCCCCATAGAGGAGAGTGGGACTGTGTCTTCTCTGCACAGTGAAGTGGATATGGACCTGTCATCAGCCTACTAAGTGTAAATCAATGCAGTGATCCCCCGCTGAGCAAGTGGATTCCGTATTCCGTTACACTAAGGCACCCATGTGAAATGGCCTTTGACTTAGAGTGTTGATGCCAGTAAGATTTAAGCTTTTCCTATTAGGGTGAACTTCTACTTTGATATCACAATAAATGAAGGTTTGGGACGTAGCATTAGATATTGAAATAAACTATGTCTAAATGTTTATTTATGAGATAATAATTGTTGGCACTTGAAGAATCAAAAACACTAATTTGGCTCTAGTTCCACAAAACCACAAGTAGTTTGAAAATCTTATGCTAATGAAGGTGCTATTAAAGCAGAACTTCAACCAAAAGTGGAAGTTTTGCTTGTTTTCATCCCACTCCCTCCTCTTTAAAAATTGTCACTTTTTTGGGGGGGAGGGGGAGTGGGTAATAAGTTCTGATCCAAACAGAAGTAAACCCCCCTTCCCCTTCAGCCTTCTGAGACATGTCACAGATCCCATTAGACTGCGGGACTATTCAGAAAGTGTAGCATGGCTCGCACATGCAAAGTGGGCTTTACTGTTGGTTTCCCTTAGTTAAGATGCCGGTGTTCTGTCGAAATCCACAATAATGTCACTTCTGGTGACTCCAGCAGCAGATTTCGACGAGTTGGCTTTACTGCCTATGCAAGCATGTGCACCCGACAGAATAACAGAAACCCCATCAGATCTTCCAATTGCCACAGTGGGCATGCACAAGGTACATCACTAACCTTTTTTGAAAACTCATTGAGTTCTCCAACAGCTGCCAGTGCACACCGGGTTTCTGTTATTCTGTCGGGTGCACACTCACACGTGGGCAGTAGAGCCAACTCGTTGAAATCTGCTGCTGGAAAGTCCCTGGAAATGACGTAATTGGAGATTTTGGCGAGTTGGCTATTTGGACAGAACATGGGCGTCTGGACCTGAAGCCTATTCAAGAATCAGCTTGGGTGAGGAGGGTGCTGGATCCCTTGACAGGTAAGTGTCGTTATAATAAAAGCCAGCAGTTACAGTATTTGTAGCTGCTTGCTTTTCATTTTTTGGAGGGAGGCAGGAGCTACTCTTTAATAACTACTACTACTAAATTAAAAATTGCTGCACTTTGTTTTTTCCTATGGACCCAGTATTTGTTTAGAAAATCCACACATTTGTTAGAAGCCAGGTAAAGTTAAACACAGGACACCCTGAGGTCTGCTGGAGAACACAAGCACCTACTAAAGCCCCGTACACACGTACCGAATGTCGGCCGAACGATCGGCCTTCTTTTGTCCGGTGCTGTCCTGTCGGTTGAAAAGTGCTAAAGACTGCACACGAATTTTGTCGGCCAACAACAGCCGACTGCAGAAGTGATGTCATGTGATGGTTAACTTTCCGTGTGTTTTTTCTTCTCTGAGCATGCCCAGTCTTGCTCATCTGCTGTTTGTCGGCCGAATTCTGTACTGACTGGCAAACAATCGGCCGTTCTGGTGTTGGCCAACAAAAATTTTAATGCCTGCACACCAGATTCTGTTCGGCCGAAAAGTCGCAGTCGGTTGTCGGAAGCATCATACTAACAAGCCGACAATCGGCCGATCGGTCAGTGGCCGAATATTTACGGCCGACAATCGCTACGTGTGTACGGGCCTTAAGTGTAACTTTGGAAAACTTTAATAAGTTAAAAGGGAGTGTTACTTATAAAAGTGATAAAATCACTGGCACATAGGTAGTGGTACTGCACATCTGTTTCTCTGCATCACATGGGATAGTGGGAAGACACGTCCGATCCCCTCACTTACAGGAAGTGACGTCACTCTAGCCCTGCTGTGGTTTTCACGAGATCCTGAAGCTCCGGAACCCACCGGCACACCAGACCGCGGACCCCTAGCCTGGCTTGGTCATCCTGCTCCATAGGATGTGTCTTCCCCCTATCTCATGTGGAGGTGTTTCATATAATTGGAGACTGTAGAGAGTGTATTGTTTCTTATCTGAAAGTGCATCTCTGGTGGGCTCGCAGTAAAATAAAGCTGACTATAGACAGATCAATAGTCAGTTAGCTCAACAGGGACCGGGTGAATTTTGAGCAGTAATGGTGGTCCCTTTTCGACAGAAGTTGACAGTTAGATCCCCTTCTGTTGAATGGAAAAGCTGGAAAACTTTTGCTGATCAGTGGCTACAGCCACTGATTAATGTATTCTGACAGAAAAGAGTCCCGCTGTCAGAATACAATGTCCCTGCAGGGGAGATTCCTCCATACATCTCATTTGTGACCATCTATAGCCAGCTTAATAGGATCAATAGGACACAATCAGGAAATATACAGTATCTCACAAAAGTGAGTACACCCTCACATTTTTTTAAATTATAGCAATATGGACAAAAAACATGGGCAATGCACTGGAAATTGTGGCAGAAGGTTGGTAAAAATGTGGAGAATACATGGGAAACAAACAGGCAATATTAAAAATACCTGGACAACAAATGGGCAATTGTGCAAATACATGGGCAATAAACTGGCAAACATTGCAATACATAGGCATTGTGACAAAACGTAGCCCAAAAATAAGCAATCATGACTATATGAGGGCAACAAACCGGAAGTCATAAAAAAATGCAAAAGACAAAAAAGGGGGCAATCATGGTAACACATGGGCAACAATCGGATAAACATTACAAAACTGTAACAAAGGGTAATGGCATGAAAATAACTTCCTGATGAATTACTCTATAAAGGGAAAAATGAAGCACAAGCTTGCCATACATGGTTTCATTTAGCCAGCAGGATGAACACAAAAAAAAAAACTGAACCGACTCTCCATCCACGTATTTGATATGGATGCAGAAATCCTGGCCGCTGTATCATAGTTTTCTGACAGTGGGACTCCCTGCCATCAGAATACACTTATCAGCGCTGCAGCCAGTTGACTGCATGCGCTGGTTGAAGCAAAATTTTCCAACAGGCCTGTTCACGAGAAGTCGATCATCAGATCAATTACCCATAAATGGAAATGGAAAATGTGTCCGATTCCTGCTGAACTGGACAATTTTGATCCATCTTTGGCCAGCTTAAGGGCAAAACGTTATTTTTAGCTTTTGGATAGAATGGGGAGGGATTAGAATATCTATTAGGTTTTATTGCTGTTCCTGCCCCCATTAGGGAGATTCACCCTATTTGTTCTGTTTACCATTATCACCAAAAGTGAAAGTAAATTACAAAATGTTGTGTTGTCCCCAGAACATCAATAGATGGGAAATCTTCTAATAGGGACACTAGTTCTTGTGACCCTGGTGACAACCAGGGATTCCCTCTTTGGAAGCATTTAATTTCCTGTTTTGGCTTGGGGACAGGAAGTTATGGAAAATGTCCTCAATAGGACACAGAAAGCAAAACCCCTCCTAATCTTTCCAAAATGAAAGAGAAGTTTTGCATTCAGTTCAACTTTAGCTTTCTCGTTAAACATTGTTGCAGAGGCGTGTGAAGCACAAGAATATCTGGCAACAAAAAAAAAACAAGCATATATTTACTTCACACATGCATGTGCAGTGACGGCTTCCTGGTGGGATTGTTCAGGTGGGTTGGGACTAAGATCCGAACATGCCTGATCCCATCCCTACTGATAAACCTTCCCCCAGAGGATTGGCTCCTTGCATTGCTTCTTCCTCTCACACTCCAGCCCTGCTGCATAGAGACTAGAAGGTACCAGGTCAGATTTATGTACTTATCCTGCCAAAGAAATGTAATCAGTTGATTAAATAGCTGCATCAATTTGTCTCTTTTGTATCTACCTAGAGTTCAGCTTTAGGTTAGGCAGACCATAGCAAGATCTTAGTTTATGTTGAAAAAAGGTATTACATTTATATTGCTGATTTAGTGAAGCATGCTGGAGCCATTACAATATTGATATTTAACCACTTCATGCCCACGCTGTAGCCCGAAAGACGGCTACTGCCTTTTTTTTTTTCGTTCTGGGGCAGGCATCCGGTGCACTCTGTGATCGCTGTGTCCTTTCAGACACAGTTGATCACAGATCAGAGTAAAAGGGCAAATCACAGCAGCCCATTTACCATGTGATGTGTCCAATTAAAGCTGATCACATGTGAACAAACTTGCGGCTTATTGGCATTCCTTTCCTCGAGCATCATCACAGCATGAGGAGAGGAAAGCCAGAAACCAGGAAAATGTGACAGGGGACATTTACACAGATAATCAGGGCCCTGAGTATCAGTGAAGCCCAATCAGTGCCACCTCATCAGTGTAGCCTCATCAGTGCCCATCAGTGCAGTCTCATCAGCGCACATCAGTGTAGGAGAAAAATTACTTATTTGTAAAGTTTTATTACAGAAAACCTTTTTTTTTTTTTTTTTTTTTTTTAATTTTGGTCATTTTTCGTTTATCAAACATTTAATTTTGGTCATTTTTCGTTTATCAAACAATAAAGAACACAGTGGTAATTTATTTCCACCAAATGGAAGCTCTATTTGTTTCAAATTGAAATAACATTTTTATTTCAATTTCTAAATGAAAATGATTAAAGTTTCATATGGGTACAGTGTTGCATGAACACGCAATTGTCATTCAAAGTGTGACAGTGGTCAAGGCTCAAAATTGGCCTGGGCAGGGAGGGGGTGAAAGTGCCCAGTATTGAAGTGGTAAAACAAAGATGTACATTAAACTGCCAGGCCCTGCGGCCAACGTTTAACCCAAGGTGGCCAGACCATTTTTTTAAAGTTTCACTATTTTCATTTTTCACTTTTAGAGTTCGTAAACGACACGGTCGCTAAAGCAACCATAAGCTTACAGCGGAAGCTGGAAATCCAAGAACATAAGGCTTACTGAGCTGATCCTGTTCCAATGCAAGCCTTATGTCCGTGACGGCAAATGGGTTAAAGGTGAAATCCAAGCAAGCATCTAAGTACACAATTTAAAGACATATGTGAACCTGCCAGAGAATTTGTATTTTGGCCCCAACTTATATCATGAGGTAAAAGATGACAGATTCTCTGGAAGCCTAGAGCACTGGAGGACACTGGAAGAGAACACAAGCACCTACTAAGTGTAACTTTGGAAAACTTTAATAAGTTAAAAGGGAATGTTACTCATAAAAGTGATAAAATCACTGGCACATAGGTAGTGGTCCTGCACATCTGTTTCTCTGCATCACATGGGATATAGTGGGAAGACACGTCCGATCCCCTCACTTTCAGGAAGTGACGTCACTCTAGCCCCGCTGTGCTTTTCACGAGATCCTGAAGCGCCGGAACCCACCGGAACACCAGGCCGCGGACCCCTAGCCTTGCTTGGTCATCCTGCTCCATAGGATGTGTCTTCCCATTATCTCATGTGGAGGTGTTTCATATAATTGGAGACTGTAAAGAGTGTATTATTGCTTATCTGAAAGTGCATCTCTGGTGGGCTCGCAGTAAAATAAAGCTGACTATAGACAGATCAATAGTCAGTTAGCTCAGCAGGGACCGGGTGAATTTTGAGCAGTAACGGTGGTCCCCTTTTGACAGAAGTTGACCGTTAGATCCCCTTCTGTTGAATGGAAAAGCTGGAAAACTTTTGCTGATCAGTGGCTACAGCCACTGATTAATGTATTCTGACAGAAGAGAGTCCCGCTGTCAGAATACAATGTCCCTGCAGGGGACATTCCTCCATCCACCTCATTTGTGACCATCTATAGCCAGCTTAATAGGATCAATAGGACACAATCAGGAAATATACAGTATCTCACAAAAGTGAGTACACCCTCACATTTTTGTAAATATTTTATTATATCTTTTCATATAACAACACTGAAGAAAAGACACTTTGCTACAATGTAAAGTAGTGATTGTACAGCTTGTATAACAGTTTAAGTTTTCTGTCCCCTCAAAATAACTCAACACTCACCCATTAATGTCTAAACCGCTGGCAACAAAAGTGAGTACACCCCTAAGTGAAAATGTCCAAATTGGGCCCAATTAGCCATGTTCTCTTAGTAACTAATCCATATATGTCAAAGGGTGACATGCTCAGTCACTACGCTGTGGGGAGAAGCGTTGTCACCCTGATTCAAATGGCTCCCCATCTCCTCATCTCTATGGCATAGGTGAGAAGGGTGTTTGTAATTCACAGAAGATAGCTGGGAAAGCTCTTATTTGAGATGTCAGTTCATTATACAAGTTACAAAGACAATGGAATTTAAGCGGATCAACAGGTATTTTTTTGTACTTGCTATAAATATACTTAGCCTGATAAGGCCACCACATCTAAGTACTGAAAGCTGCAATATATTACATTTTTGTTTTGGGGTTTATAAAACCTTTAGAGGGTAACGCCACATTCGTGGGGAAAAAAAATAGCAAACAAAGAAAAGACAATATAGCGTATACAATTGCAACACAAGTCATATTGTAATTGAATGTTATTAAAAATTACCTTTCCTTTTCAATCTGCAGCTGCTGAAATATTCTGAAAATGCAATGCAATATGGTTACATCATTTCCTACTTGTGTGAATGGCTCACCAATTTCCCCAAAAGTCTGCCTAAGATACAAGTCAGATTTCAGGTATCCCCTGCAACAAAAATCTCATTTTTGGTGACATACTCCCAATAGGAACAAGTCTAAAGGGAAGCAGATTTCCCCATTAGTGCTCTGCAGCTGTACAGCTGACTGATAATTATGAACCTGCTCCCATTAGACCCACTCAGCACAGAGGCACTAAGGAACAAATGGGGATTTCTTCAGAATAACAAAAGGAAGGAATCTGCAACAAAGGTTGTTATAATCCTTGCAATGTACAGAGATCACCCAGAGGAGAATTATTTTTTCTCAACAAAAGTGGAGTCACGCTTTAACTATAAAATGTTTTTGTTGCTAATCATTTTCCCTAGTACAAACCCAATTCCAAAAAAGTTGGGACACTGTACAAATTGTGAGTAAAAAAGGAATGGACTAATTTACAAAACTCATAAACTTATATTTTATTCACAATATACTATAGATAACATATCAAATGTTGAAAGTGAGGCATTTTGAAATGTCATGCCAACTATTGGCTCATTTTGGATTTCATGAGAGCTACACATTCCAAAAAAGTTGGGACAGGTAGCAATAAGAGCCCGGAAAGTTAAATGTACATATAAGGAACAGCTGGAGGACCAATTCGCAACCTATTAGGTCAATAGGCAACATGATTGGCTATAAAAAGAGCCTCTCAGAGTGGCAGTGTCTCTCAGAATTCAAGATAGGCAATGACGTCGTCTCTGTCAGGGAAGACCTTGCATTTTCCAATATGACAATGCCAGACCACATACTGAATCAATTACAACATCATGGCTGTGTAGAAGAAGGATCCGGGTACTGAAATGGCCAGCCTGCAGTCCAGATCTTTCACCCATAGAAAACATTTGGCGCATCATAAAGAGGAAGATGTGACAAAGAAGACCTAAGACAGTTGAGCAATTAGAAGCCTGTATTAGACAAGAATGGGACAACATTCCTATTCCTAAACTTCAGCAACTTGTCTCCTCAGTCCCCAGACATTTGCAGACTGTTATAAAATGAAGAGGGGATGCCACACAGTGGTAAACATGGCCTTGTCCCAACTTTTTTGAGATGTGTTGATGCCATGAAATTTAAAATCAACTTATTTTTCCCTTAAAATGATACATTTTCTCAGTTTAAACTTTTGATATGTCATCTATGTTGTATTCTGAATAAAATATTGAAATGTGAAACTTTACGATCATTGCATTCTGTTTTTATTCACAATTTGTACAGTGTCCCAACTTTTTTGGAATCTGGTTTTAAAATATACAAGCCTTTAGGATTCCCATTGTGCCTTTTAAGCAACATAATTGTACCACTACTCTTAGAGGAGCCGGTAAATTGTTTGGGTCCACTTGCCTTGCTCCAGTTATGAATTTCCCTGTTTTTGGACCTGACTGGCAGCAACAAACCTGGAACTTTCTTGGAATGAACTTTTTTGTAACAGGTGAAATCCATGGAAAGAAAGTTTGGTTAGGAAGCAAATAACAATTGACAACTCAACACAGACAGGGAAAGATAAGTTAAAAAAATTCATATAACAAACACTTCAACTATTGGTACAGGCAAATGTCATACAATAGTACAAAGACAAAAGACTTGTGTTAAAGTGGAGTTTCGGCCTATTTTGCAACTTTAGTGATTCCTGGAGTGCTCGCTATGCTGATCAACAATTGGCCATTTTCAATTTTTTTCGGTGGTCCCTTACCTTATTTTCAGGGCATTTTTTATTGTACTTCCTCCTTCTCCCCCCTCTGTGGCCGCGGCCACCGACATCACTTCCACCCTTGCATTGCATCCTGGGAGCTGTTTATCATCATTCCCAGGAGGCTGGAATCAGGAAGAACTCCCAGAGCACTCCCTGGAATCAGGAAGAAGGACACAGCAGATTACACTGTGGCTTCAGATGCCCACGTCTAAGATGGCCGCGCCCAGACAGCGTTTTTAAAAGTAAGATTTTGACTAAAATCCAATACTGTACACCTTGTAAGTATGAGATATGTGGTTCTGTAAAGGGCGATGGAATAGTATTATAGGGGTATTTTTAGTTAAAAAAGGTATTTGAGGCCGGAACTCCGCTTTAAGCAACATACCTGTGAGTCCCACTCCCTGAGCAGCCACTGGCCAGTGAAGAATGTTTTTTACTCAGTCCTGGCATCCTCATGGCTCTTTTCACACTGGCAACCAGGTGGCTGTAAAAACAGGAGGTTGATCTGCTTTTTCACTACCTCACTGTCTGCATACCTACAAGCGGACAAAGTGCCACACTGATGAGTACATATTGCTGCAGCTGTAGTGCAAAAGTAATTTTAATGTTATATGTTATCATTGAAGTAAAAAGCTTGGCTCACTGTTGTTGCCTGGCCCTGAAATGTCTGCCGTTCCACTTACTCCAGGTATTCAGTTATGTAGGCTCATATGTAGGATAAACCATATGGGTGTTAATTTAATAAATGGGTTGCGCTATGATCCCTGTATGTTGTTTTCTTATCCCACATATGAGCCAACATAACTGAATACCTGATGGCAGTGACAAGTGGAACTGAGGGTCCTGGAGTATGATTGTGCAGGAATCCCTATTCACTGTTATGGAGCAAAAGCAGTTCCTGAGAGATGGATTGTAACTGATCATCCCTTGATTCATAAAGGGGGGGGGGGGGCTCCAAGCTTTTATTTCCAACATTTTAAACCTGTCACTCATCATCCTTCCTTATCTTACAAATCAAAGTTTGATATTGACCTTTCATTAATGTCTTAGCGATGTCCCACATCACAGAAGGGGCAGGGTTGTCATTAATTTCCCAATACTCCAGTAATGCAGTCAAGATATGAGGCTCAACACTAAGGTCAAAAATCCAGTATCTAGATAAATGCCAAATAGGGTCAGACTGACCAGGGACAATAGTTAGCTGAAGTTGGAGAGGGGCATAGTCTGATATGCCTCATATTTTAAGTTATTTGTTTAACCACTTAAGCCCCGGACGATTTTACCTTCTTCCTGACCAGGGCCTATTTTGGGATTCGGCACTGCGTGACTTTAACAGACAATTGCGTCCTTTTTTTCCCACAAACAGAGCTTTCTTTTGGTGGTATTTGATCACCTGTGCAATTTTTTGATCATGCACTATAAACAAAAAAAGAGCGACAATTTTGCAAAAATAACAATATTTTTCACATTTTTTCTATATGAAATTCCCCCCCAAAAAAATTTAAAAATCAAACTTTTTTAACATTTTAGGCCAATTTGTTTTCGGCTACATATGTTTGGTAAAAAAAAAAAATCGCAAAAAGCGTATTTTGATTGGTTTGCGCAAAAGTTATTGCATTTACTAACTAAGGAAAAGATTTTTGTAATTTTATTGTTTTTTTTTTAACGAGTAATGGCGGCGATCTGCGTTTTTTTTTTGCGGGACTGCGACATTGTGGCGGACAGATCGGACCCTTGACTGACATATTTATTCACTTTTGGGGGTACCAGTGACATTACTACAGTAATCAGTGCTATACATATGCACTGTTACTGTAAAAATGACACTGGCAGGGAAGGGGTTAACTTTATTTGAGAAGGAGGGGCTAAGTGTGTCCCTAGGGCCGTGATTCTTACTGTGATTGGATGTGGCTTGTGATGTAACAGCACAGATCTACGGTCCTGTAATAGCAGGACCGTATGATCTGTGCTGTTACACAGGGGAGAAGGACAGGCGGCTGTCCGTTGGTCACTCGCGCGGGGGGGGGGGTCCGTGAGCGAACGGTAGCGCGCCTCCAGCGGCGCGCGCTCGCTCCCTAGAGCCTCACAGGCTAGCGACGTAGATCTACGTCACTTTGCCTGTGAGGGGCTGACTGCCGACGTAAATAAGTCGTTAGGCAGTCGGCAAGTGGTTAATTAGCTCAGTTGGTTTATTCATTTCTCACAGATGTGCTGAATATGGTTATGTACACTGAGAAGTAATTGTATACAAGGTACAAAATAATATTGTACTGAAGCATACGAGAAGACTCACCTCTTAGCAATTTGATGTCCATAGGACATAATGACATCTTCCATAAGCTTCTGAAATGTAGTCTATGACAGATACGACAGTTAAGTAATGAAATAGCTTGGTTACTGGGAAACATACCTGGAAGTGGTGGTTGTATGACAGGAAAATTTCTGTTTACTGAAAAGTTGGTTATGTAAAGGGTTAGCAGCCTGGATGACATGGGATGGTTGAGCCTTTTGACCATATTCTTTGTACTCCCTTAATCTCCCTGACAGTGTGACCAGAACTGCGGGATCAGCCTTTTCACAAGCTCTCAAAGAGCGTATATTTCTGTGGGCAAAGTAAGTCCCAGTCATGTTAGTTTCACAAGAAATCACCATCATACTGACAAACTGAACTCTCATCTCGGTCTCCTCTATGGCCACAGTTTCGCCCTATAAGGTATGACTGGGAACATACCAATGAACACGCAGTGAGACAAGCTTCTGCGTGACATATTTATGCATTTGCATGACCAAGGAATAGGATAAGAGAGAATAAAAGCTATTTCAGAACAGTGAACACACAAGTTGATCATTTTACCGACAAACCAAGGACAATGACTCCTCTACTATTAAGTTGCTGTAAGCAAATATAAAAGCTCTAGTACAATTAACTTTACATTTGTTGAGAGTAAACCTGAAAAAATGTAAAAAAAAGCCTCTGTTGTAAAATATATTGTATTCTGAGGATTGCACGTGGTTAATAAATGCAATGATAGTATTGCGAAAATGAATTCTTCTTTTAATTCAAATGCTTTTACTTGCTTTTTATTTACATTAACAGATGACCAAAGCTGTCCAGCAAAAGTGACAATGATATGGTTGGGACACATAACACAGCCAGGGGTGCTTACAAAGGTCACCTTTAATTTTAAGGCCTCATGCACACTGGACATTATCAAAACGCCAGAGGAAAACTGTAGCTGTAGAAGGAGTTTATCAGCTTTTTTGCAGTAGCGTTTTTCAGCATTTTTTAGCTTTATTCAGCTGTAGCGTTTTTTTAGCAAAACTATACTCCCCCCAAAAGCTTATGGCTTGAAAACGTTGATAGGCGCTGAATAGCAACGTTTTTCAGCTTTTATCAGAGTTAAAGCGTTTTTACAGCTGAAAAATGCCTCCTAAAACCCAATGGTTCCAGGGTTTTTTCCCATCCAGAAAATGCCTCTGCCCAAAACTGCTGATAACAGTCTATGTGTGCATGGACACATAGGATAACATGCTGGGGAGCTTACTGGCTGCAGAAAAAATGAGTATTCATGCACACAGGATGTTTTTTCGGGTGCTGTTTTTGGCATCAGATTTTTTTTGCCATGCACACATGGGCTGTTATCAGCAATTTTTGGTAGGAGCGTTTTCTGGCTGGAAAAAAAGCCCAGAACTAGTGGGTTTTGAGAGGAGTTTTTCAGCTGTAAAAAGGCTCTAACTCTGACAAATTTTAAAAACGCTGAAATACACCAAAAAACATGGCTATTTGGGGGTGTATCAACATTTATGAGCCATAAACTTTTGGGGGGAGTATAGTTTTTCTAAAAAAAAGCTACAGCTGAAAAAAGCTAAAAAAACGCTGAAAAATGCTACTGCAAAAAAGCGGAAAAACTCCTTCTACAGCTACAGCTTTCTACTGATGTTTTTATAACGTCCAGTATGCATGAGGCCTAACAGTTTAAAGCATTTACTTTGCGCTTGAACCTTTTGGTGCAGCAAATTGCATGTGAAACTGCAAGCAACATCCTCAAGGAAATCTTTGCGGTTACAGTCACTGTGTTTTCTTCTAAAGTCTAAGTCCAAGATAGATCTAACTAAGCCTAAAACTGCTACCACCCCCTTTCTAAATCATATTCTAACTACCCTGTTAAAAGCAAGAGGCATATTCGAAGGGTGCTCCAGTCCAGTCACATGATCTACCTAGTGGCTGGCTTCAGGGGAGAGGAGAGATCACCTACAATGGTTACAATGCCTGTGCAATGCATGTCAACCCATAGGCTTACTATGGGGCATCCACTGTCGACTGTCCCTCCTCTCCCCTGAAGCCAGCCACTAGGAGCCGATCATGCGACTGGACCAGAGAGGCTTCAGAAAATGTAAGTATAAGCAGCTTCCTTTTGGAGGGAATTTAGAAAAGGATTTAGAAAGGGGTTGGACTAGATTTAAAGGCTAAGTTCACCTTCATTCACTTTTTTCTCTCTAAATTCCAGCTCTCCTATGTAGCAATATAGCATTAAAATAGAACTATAGGCAAAACTTTTTTTTATATTGGATAGAGCAGGCATGTCCAACCTGCGGCCCGGAACCCCAGGCAATGCGGCCCACTGCCCCCTGACAATTTTTTTTTTGCTGGGGTAGAAGGAAGTCAGTTCGGGGGCATGGCCACAGCGGCTTCCAACTAACGGTAGGTAGAGGTTTCCCCAGGGGGGGGGGGGCGAGCATGTGCATGGTTTCTGACTCCTACCACCATGACCACTTTAACCACCATGACCACTTCAGTGATTTGGAGTGTTCCTTTAATATCTCTCAGAAGAAGAAAACCTCTGTATACCTATTCTATTTAATTTGATCATCCTCTAGTTGTGTTAAATTAGTGCGGGGGGTACGGTGATGCGGGAAGGGCGCGGCGGCATTTTATTACTTATATATAGGGTTGAGCGAACACCTAGATGTCCGTGTTCGACGGGTTCGGCCGAACTTTAAAAAAAAGTCCGGGTCCGTGTCCCGGACTTTTACCGAACTTTTCCCGGACACCGAACCCCATTGAAGTCAATGGGGACCCGAACTTTAAGGCACTAAAATGGCTCTAAAACACCAAAGGAAAGGGCTAGAGTGCTGCAAATGGCAGCAAAACGTAATTAAGAGCATGGCAAGTGCTCTGCAAACAAATGTGGATAGGGAAATAACTTAAAACAACAAAAAAAAAACAGAAAAATAAAACAATGTTCTTCTTCATCTCTGAAGGACGAGGCCCATATGGAGTAGGAGGGAGGTTGAGGTGGTGGTGGATGTGGCGGTGACATAGGCGTGCGCACAGGGTGTGCTGGGTGTGCCTGGGCACACCCTAATCACCTAGGGCACATAGCATTGCCAGTGAGGAGATGGGAAAGATCTCCCTGGGACCTGCTCTGCTCTATTTCTCCTTGCCTACAGGTACATGGCCCCGATACATTACTCTCCCTGCTGGCAAACACATGCATGTGTATTTCAACTTTGGGGTGCACACCTTAATGCAATAGGCTGCGCACACCTATGGGCGGTGTAGGTGGAAGCGGCGGTGGAGGAGGACCAGGGCCGGATTAACAGCATCATGGGCTTGGTGCTGAGGATTTTGAAGGGCCTTAAGGGCCGTGCCTTGCCATGCACCCAGAGGAGGAAGGGTGCAGCCATGCATGCCTAATTCAACATGGGATGCTGTCTCTGAAGCCCATAAACACATCCATGCATCGCCAACTGTCCCTCCTTGTCCGGCCTTCACGCTGTGTGGGGAGGTTCTGAGGGTGCTGCCTGGGGAAGCGAGCATAGAAGCCAGACTTCTGTGTTTACAAGTGACAGAAGAGCGGTAACAGTGAATATGGCCAACCCGGGGCCTATATAAAAGGTAGGGGCCTGGAGCTGCAGCTCCAATAGCCCCTACATTAATCTGGCCCTGAGGAGGAGGACGAGGTAGCCAACACTGCTTCTTTTCAAAAATTTTAAATGAGGGTACACCCCAAAAGAGTGAGAAAGAGCAAAAATGGAACAATGGGTGGGTAAGGTCGGTATCCATTGCTATTCTGCATAAGGTACGGAAAAGTCCCGTGGGATCCATGCCTGGTTCATTTTAATGAACGTGAGCTTGTCCACATTGTCTCTGGACAGGCGGCTGCGCTTGTCTGTTATAACGCCCCCAGCCGTGCTAAATACCCGTTCAGATAATACACTGGCTGCAGGGCACGCCAGCACCTCCAAGGCGTAAAGGGCAAGCTCAAGCCATGTGCCCAATTTGGAGACCCAGAAGTTGAAGGGGGCAGACCCGTCATTCACTACATGTAGGCGTGTGCACACATACTGCTCCACCATGTTGGTAAAATGCTGCCTCCTGCTAAGACGTTCCATCTGAGCTGCTGGTGCTGCTGTTTGTTGTGGCGTGCTGACAAAGCTTTTCCACATTTCGGCCATGCTAACCCTGCCTTCTGAGGTGCTGGCGGTGCCCTGGTTGCGTTGGCGACCTCCTCCTCCTCCTCCTCTGCCTTGTGCTTCCACTGTGGCCCCGCTGTCAGATGGGAATGCCAGCAGCATGGCGTCTACCAGCGTGCGCTTGTACTCGCGCATCTTGCGATCGCGCTCCAGTGAGTGAATTAAGGACGGTACGTTGTCCTTGTAATGGGGATCCAGCAGCGTGGCCACCCAGTAATCAGCACAAGTTAGAATGTGGGCAACTCGGCGGTCGTTGTGGAGACACTGCAGCATGTAATCGCTCATGTGTGCCAGGCTGCCCAGAGGCAACGAAAGGCTGTCCTCTGTGGGAGGTGTATCGTCCGTGTCCTCTGTATCCCCCCAGCCACGCACCAGTGATGGCCATGAGCTGGCCTGGGTGCCACCCTGCTGTGAACATGGTTCCATCTCCTCCTCCAGCTCCTCCTCCTCCTCATCCTCCTCATCCTCCAGAACTGTGCCCCTGCTGGACAATTGCGTCCCTGGCGTTTGCGTGTGCAGGAACCCACCCTCGGAGCCCCTTGCGAATGACTGCCCTGAAAGCCTTGGAAATGTTACCTCTTCATCCTCCTCCTCCTCCTCCTCATCCTGTGCCACATCCTCTTCCATCATCGCCCGAATTGTTTTTTCAAGGAGGCATAGAAGTGGGATAGTTAAGCTGAGAACGGCGTCATTGCCACTGGCCATGTTGGTGGAGTACTCAAAACAGCGCAACAAGGCACACAGGTCTCGCATGGAGGCCCAGTTAAATTAAATAGCGGAATAGAAAATATGATCCAAAAAAAGTGTATGTATATCACACGTACACAACCACACTGGGCCCCAATTACTATTGTTTGTACCCCTAAAAGGCTAGATGAGGAGTAGGGGGAGTATGGAACAGGCAGCACCCTCAAACCTTCAGAAGTATGAGATGAACCCCAACAACTTGGAAAGGTGGATCTCTCTCACACGTACCGACACAGACTATCCCGCAATTCAATTGATCCTCAAAGGTTTTTATTGAATAGCGGAATAGGAAATATGATCAAAAAAAGTGTATGTATCTCGCACGTACACAACCACACTAGGCCCCAATTACTATTGTTTGTACCCCTAAAAGGCTAGATGAGGAGTAGGGGGGGTATGGAACAGGCAGCACCCTCAAACCTTCAGAAGTATGAGATGAACCCCAAAAACTTGGAAAGGTGGATCTCTCTCACACGTACCGACACAGACTATCCCCCAATTTAACTGATCCCCAAAGGTTTTTGATTAAATAGCGGAATAGAAAATATGATCCAAAAAAAGTGTATGTATATCACACGTACACAACCACACTAGGCCCCAATTACTATTGTTTGTACCCCTAAAAGGCTAGATGAGGAGTAGGGGGGGTATGGAACAGGCAGCACCCTCAAACCTTCAGAAGTATGAGATGAACCCCAACAACTTGGAAAGGTGGATCTCTCTCACACGTACCAACACAGACTATCCCCCAATTTAACTGATCCCCAAAGGTTTTTGATTAAATAGCGGAATAGAAAATATGATCCAAAAAAAGTGTATGTATATCACACGTACACAACCACACTAGGCCCCAATTACTATTGTTTGTACCCCTAAAAGGCTAGATGAGGAGTAGGGGGGGTATGGAACAGGCAGCACCCTCAAACCTTCAGAAGTATGAGATGAACCCCAACAACTTGGAAAGGTGGATCTCTCTCACACGTACCAACACAGACTATCCCCCAATTTAACTGATCCCCAAAGGTTTTTGATTAAATAGCGGAATAGAAAATATGATCCAAAAAAAGTGTATGTATATCACACGTACACAACCACACTAGGCCCCAATTACTATTGTTTGTACCCCTAAAAGGCTAGATGAGGAGTAGGGGGGGTATGGAACAGGCAGCACCCTCAAACCTTCAGAAGTATGAGATGAACCCCAACAACTTGGAAAGGTGGATCTCTCTCACACGTACCAACACAGACTATCCCCCAATTTAACTGATCCCCAAAGGTTTTTGATTAAATAGCGGAATAGAAAATATGATCCCAAAAAAGTGTATGTATATCACACGTACACAACCACACTAGGCCCCAATTACTATTGTTTGTACCCCTAAAAGGCTAGGAGTAGGGGGAGTATGGAACAGGCAGCACCCTCAAACCTTCAGAAGTATGAGATGAACCCCAACAACTTGGAAAGGTGGATCTCTCTCACACGTACCAACACAGACTATCCCCCAATTTAACTGATCCCCAAAGGTTTTTGATTAAATAGCGGAATAGAAAATATGATCCCAAAAAAGTGTATGTATATCACACGTACACAACCACACTAGGCCCCAATTACTATTGTTTGTACCCCTAAAAGGCTAGGAGTAGGGGGAGTATGGAACAGGCAGCACCCTCAAACCTTCAGAAGTATGAGATGAACCCCAACAACTTGGAAAGGTGGATCTCTCTCACACGTACCAACACAGACTATCCCCCAATTTAACTGATCCCCAAAGGTTTTTGATTAAATAGCGGAATAGAAAATATGATCCCAAAAAAGTGTATGTATATCACACGTACACAACCACACTAGGCCCCAATTACTATTGTTTGTACCCCTAAAAGGCTAGGAGTAGGGGGAGTATGGAACAGGCAGCACCCTCAAACCTTCAGAAGTATGAGATGAACCCCAACAACTTGGAAAGGTGGATCTCTCTCACACGTACCAACACAGACTATCCCCCAATTTAACTGATCCCCAAAGGTTTTTGATTAAATAGCGGAATAGAAAATATGATCCCAAAAAAGTGTATGTATATCACACGTACACAACCACACTAGGCCCCAATTACTATTGTTTGTACCCCTAAAAGGCTAGGAGTAGGGGGAGTATGGAACAGGCAGCACCCTCAAACCTTCAGAAGTATGAGATGAACCCCAACAACTTGGAAAGGTGGATCTCTCTCACACGTACCAACACAGACTATCCCCCAATTTAACTGATCCCCAAAGGTTTTTGATTAAATAGCGGAATAGAAAATATGATCCAAAAAAAGTGTATGTATATCACACGTACACAACCACACTAGGCCCCAATTACTATTGTTTGTACCCCTAAAAGGCTAGATGAGGAGTAGGGGGAGTATGGAACAGGCAGCACCCTCAAACCTTCAGAAGTATGAGATTGTGTTCACTGTACCCCACAAAGATTGAGTTCACTGCACCCCACAATGATTGTGTTCACTGCACCCCACAAAGATTGTGTTCACTGCACCTCACAAAGATTGTGTTCACTGTACCCCCCAAAGATTGTGTTCACTGCACCCCACAAAGATTCTGTTCACTGTACCCCACAAAGATTGTGTTCACTGCACCCCAAAAAGATTGTGTTCACTGCACCCCAAAAAGGATGTTGTTCACTGCACCCCAAAAAGGATGTTGTTCACTCCACCCCAAAAAGATTGTGTTCACTGCACCCCACAAAGATTGTGTTCACTGCACCCCAAAAAGGATTTTGTTCACTGCACCCCAAAAAGGATGTTGTTCACTCCACCCCAAAAAGATTGTGTTCACTGCACCCCAAAAAGATTGTGTTCATGCACCCCACAAAGGATTTTGTTCACTGCACCCCAAAAAGATTGTGTTCACTGCACCCCAAAAAGGATGTTGTTCACTGCACCCCAAAAAGGATTTTGTTCACTGCACCCCAAAAAGATTGTGTTCACTGCACCCCACAAAGGATTTTGTTCACTGCACCCCACAAAGATTGTGTTCACTGCACACCAAAAAGGATTGTGTTCACTGCACCCCAAAAAGATTTTGTTCACTGCAGCCCAAAAAGATTGTGTTCACTGCAGCCCAAAAAGATTGTGTTCACTGCAGCCCAAAAAGATTGTGTTCACTGCAGCCCAAAAAGATTGTGTTCACTGCAGCTCACACACAGAAAAATGGATGTGGATCACTGACACCTGCCTATCTCCAATCCCACACCACACAGCAATATCGATTGTAGTTTGTAGAACACAGTTTCCCTAAAATTCAGCAGACTCTGTCCCTAACAGGATTGAGAAGAGATCGTAGATCAGGATTGAGTGCAGACCCCACCCCCCACACAGCAATATCGATTGTAGTTTGTAGAAGACACTGACCCTATATAATTCAGCAGACTCTATCCCTAAAATGCCTACAACTCGCCCTGCCTAAACACTCCGACCTGTCCCTCAATTCTATCCGGACACAAATGGTTTTTTCCTGCCTATCTTTCCCTAATCAGCAGCCAGCACGTTGATGTGTGCTCTGTCCCTGAATCTAAGCAGCATAATGACGCCGCTGCGGCTGCCTCGAACTTATAAAGACTTGGTCACATGCTTCAGACGGCCAATCACAGCTACTGAGACATTTGCAGGCATGGCTGGGATGGCTTAAGGCACACCAGTTAAACGATTGTTGATTGGCTGTTGAAAGCCCGCCATGAAAAGAGCGCCAAAGCATGCAAAACCCGGAAATAAAACGACCGAACACGGATTTTTACCCGAACATACAGTAAAGTGTCCGTGTCCGTGTTCGGGTACAAAAAATCCAATTATTCGGTACGAACACGAATAATACAGTCCGTGTTCGCTCAACACTACTTATATACCTTAACTATAGCATATATTTTATATGCGGCCCAAGAAAATTTCTCTATACTCAATGTGGCCCAGAGAAGCCAAAAGGTTGGACACCCATGGGATAGAGTAAGGGAGGGTTATAACCCCGGTCAGATTTTTTTCTCGCCATCTGTGTCTCATTGCAGAGATTTACCTTCACTTCCTCTCTCAAAGCCAAACAGGAAGTGAGAGGAAATCCCTGAAAATGAAGGGAATTCCTCCAGAACTAGTGTCCCCATCGGAAGATTTTACTTTTCTGGGGACAACCCAAAATTTGGGATTTACTTTTACTTTCAATGATAATAGTAAATAGGAAAATAGAGAGTGTGAATCTCCTTAATGGGAACACAGACAGCCAGAAAATCTGACAGGTGTTCTAACCCCTTTCAACTAAAAAAAAAAAAAAAAAAAAACGACTTCTTTCTGTGTCATGAACTATAGTCTGTCCAGGAAGTAAGGCAGAAGTAATAGATATGTGTTTGGAAACATCCATGAAGACAGTGAGGTAAGGCTTAGTTAGATTGATTCTTGACTTCCAGTTTAATATGTTTTTATTGAAAAATTTTCAGGTTTACAGAACACTTCTTGTTTTAAAAACAAAAAAGACATTAATACCATCATCTAACATTGTCATATATGTTCCCTGTATGGAAAAAATCATTGCATATAAATTACATTTTGGTAACATCCAAAAAATATAGGTTAATTGGACTCAAGGCACAGTACGCTGCTCTGGGCTTTAGCAGTACAATTATAATATACACAACCATTGTCATACCAAGGTCAAACATACACTATATTACCAAAAGCATTGGAATGCCTGCCTTTGCACGCAGATGAACTTTAATGGCATTCCGGTCTTAGTCCACAGGGTTCAATATTGAGTTGGCCCACACTTTGCAGCTATAACAGCTTCAACTCTTCTGGGAAGGCTGTCCACAAGGTTTAGGAGTGTGTCTATGGGAATAGAAGCGCATTTGTGAGGTCAGGCATTGATGTGGACAAGAAGGCTTAGCTTGCAGTCTCTGCTCTAACTCACCCCAAAGGTGGTCTATCGGGTTGAGGTCAGGACTCTGTGCAGACCAATCAAGTTCCTCCACCCCAAACTTGCTTATCCATGTCTTAATGGACCTTTCTTTGTGCACTGGTCCAAATAATTTGGTGGAGGGCGGGTTATGGTGTGGGCTTGTTATTCGGAGGTTGGGCTTGGCCCCTTAATTCTAGTGAAGGGAACTCTTAAGATGTCAGCATACCAATACATTATGGACAATTTCACGCTCCCAACTTTGTGGGAGCAATTTGGGGATGGCATCTTCCTGTTCCAATATGACTGCACACCAGTTCACAAACAAGGTCCATAAAGACATGGATGAGCGAGTTTTTGGTGGAGGAACTTGACTGGTCTGCACAGAGTCCTGACCTCAACCTGACAGAACACCTTTGGGATGAATTAGAGCAGAGACTGCAAGCCAGGCCTTCTCCTCAACATCAGTGCCTGACCTCACAAATGCGCTTCTGGAAGAATGGTTAAACATTCCCATAGCCACACTCCTAAACCTTGTGGATAGCCTTCACAGAAGAGTTGAATCTGTTATAGCTGCAAAGTTCATCTGCGTGCAAAGGCAGGTGTCCCAATACTTTTGGTAATATAGTGTCTAAACATGTTTAAAGTTATATGGGTGCCCAATTCGTCCATTGGCTCAATTCAATGGTATATAACTTCTCAGCGAAGTGATATATAGCCTCTGGGAGGTGGCACAGTTAAGTCGAGTAACCAGAAAGTGTAGTTTGGAGAGTCGGAGATAAAAAATCTAAAAAAAAATAAGAAAAATAGAGAAGAGGTAGGAAACTCAGAGGAAAAAGGGAGGAATAGGGTTGGGGGGGGGGGGGTAGGCAGACCAGGCTGGAGGATTCAGAGGTATAGGGGGGACCTGTAGGTGAAACAAGTATATGCATTTTAAATTCTAAGTGAGCAGTTTAACCACCTCCCATCCAGCCACTGTACATATACGGCAGGGTGGGAGTCTCGTCCTTCTGATCGGACGTTCCGGAACGTCCTTCAGAAGGAGCGAGATCGCGCCGCAGAAGCAGGAAATGATGTTTCTAGGGGGTGTTCTGTATACATTCTGTGTACAGAACACCTCCAGGTAACCATATTGCATTGCATTTTACAGAAAATTACGGCACTGCAGATTGAAAAGGAAAAACATTCAATTACAATATGACCTGAGTCGCAATTGTATATGCAATGCTATTTTTATTCCATGAAAGTGTAGTTACCCTTTAATGCATGCCTTGCAATAAGGTAAAAATATTTAGGCATTAGTATTCCCCTCTTACACTTACCTGAGCCCTGATTCGATTCAGCAATGTGCCTATCTGCAGCGGCTCTCTCTCCTCACTTCCTGGTCTCACAGGCTTTGCTGAGGCCATTGGCTCCTGCTGCTGTCAAGAAAAGTCAGTGATAAGAGGGCAGGGGGGACCCGAGAATAGGTGGTTCAGGGAATGCTCCGTGCAATTCCATTAAGAAAATATAAACCGGTTTGTTATTTTTTTATTTATTTTTTTAAAAAGTTAATTTACTTTTTGGAAATTTAGAAAACACTACTATGGTCCTCTATATATGAAAGCATACCTAAAATAAAAATATATATTATACTGCATCTTGTCAGTCTGTAGATGTAGTGGTTGCGTTGGTGTTCTTTATTCAAGCTTTTTTTCATTTATTATCACGTGGTGATCCTGAAAGTAACAATTTTCCTGTCCTAGGGTGACAATGCTCACTTACTGTACTGTATATTTGGAGGAGGAGCGTTGCCACCTTAATAAAAAAAAAATGTGTTAGTGTGTTAGAAGAACTGCAATACACCCCCATAGTATAGAGAGAAGATGTTGAAGTGAAGAAGGTTGTTAACCGCTTCCATACAGAGCAGTTAGACCCCCTTCCTGCCCAGACCAATTTTCAGCTTTCAGCACTCTCACACTTTGAATGACAATTGCTCAGTCATGCTACACTGTAACCAAACAAAATTTTTATCATTTTTTTCACACAAATAGAGCTTTCTTTTGGTGGTATTTGATCACAACTGGGGTTTTTTTTTCCGTGATATAAGCAAAAAAAGAGCAAAAATTTTGCAAAAAAAACACTTTTTTTTAGTTTCTATTATAAAATTTTGCAAAAAATTAATTTTTCTTCATACATTTGGGCCAAAATTTATACTGCTACATATCTCTGGTAAAATTAACCCAAATTAGTGTATATTATTTAGTCTGTGTGAAAGTTATTGAGTCTAGAAGCTATGGTACCAATTACTGAAAATTGATCACACCAGATGTACTGATGGCCTATCTCCTTTCTTGAGGCCCTGAAATGTCAGGACAGTACAAATACCCCCCAAATGACCCTTTTTTGTAAAGTAGACAGTCCAAGGTATTTAGTAAGAGGCATGGTGAGTTTTTTGAAGTTATAATTTTTTCCCACAATTCTTGGGAAAATGAAGAAAACATTTTTTTTTCTTTTTTTTTCCCAAAACGTTGTCAATTTATAAGCTATTTCTAACACATAGCATGTACACAGCAAAAATGACACCCCAAAATTCATTCTGCTACTCCTTCTGAGTATGGTGATACCACATGTATGAGACTTTTACACAGCCTGGCCACAAAAAGAGACTCCACGTCCAAGTAGCACCATAAGGCGTTTTAGGAGCATAAATACACATAAAACTTTCTTACTACCTATCACACTTTTCAAGGCCCTAGAGCACCAATACAATGGAAAAGTCCACAAAATGACCCCATTTTGGAAAGCAAACACTCCAACGTATATTCTATGAGGCATTATGGGTCCTTTGAACATGTCATTTTTTTCCACAAGTTTTTGGAAAATGTGGGAAAAAAATAAAAACTTTTTTTTTTACACAAAGTTGTAAATTTATAGAATATTCCTAACACATAGCATGTACATAGCAAAAATGACACCCCAAAATACATTCTGCCACTCCTCCTGAGTATGGCAATACCACATGTGTGAGACTTTTTCACAGCCTAGCCATATAGAGGGGCCTAAACATCCAAGGAGCATCATCATGCATCCTAGCCACTTGCCTAGGCCTATTTTTGACATTTGGTGTTTACAAGCTAAAATCAGTTGTTTTTGCTAGAAAACTACTTAGAACCCCAAAACATTATATATTTTTTTTTAGCAGAGACCCTAGAGAATAAAATGGAGATTATTGCAATATTTTTTATCACACCGTATTTGCGCAGCGTTCTTCCAAACGCAATTTTTTGAGAAAAAAAATCACTTTTTTTAATTAAAAAATAAGAAAACAGTAAAGTTAGCCCAATTGTTTTCCATAATGTGAAAGATAATGTTACGCCGAGTAAATAGATACCCAACATGTCATGCTTCAAAATTGCGCACGCTCACAGAATGGTGACAAACTTTGGTACTTAAAAATCCCCATAGGCGACATTTTAAAAATTTCTACAGGTTGCTATCTTAGAGTTACAGAGGAGGTCTAGGGCTCAAATTATTGCTCTTGCTCTAACGATCGCGACGATACCTCACATGTGTAGTTTGAACACTGTTTACATATGTGGGCGGGGTTTCTGTATACGTTCGCTTCTGCGCGCGAGCTCGTGGGGACAGGGCGCTTTAATTTTTTTTTTTTTTTTTTTTTACTATTTATTTTATTTTTACACTGTTTTTTTAAAAAAAAAAAAAATTGATCATTTTTATTTCTATTACAAGAAATGTAAACATTACTTGTAATAGAAAAAGGCACGACAGGACCTCTTTTTTGTGAGATCTGGGGTCAAAAAGTCCTCAGATCTCACAAGTACACTAAAAGATAGAAAAAAAAAAAAAAAAAAATTAAAAAAAAATTAAATAAAATGAAAAAAAAAAAGGGACCTTTAAACTGGTTGCTAGGCAATGACGTTTGCCATAGCTCCGGTCCTCCAAGACCATAGAGTCAAGTGAGGGCAAGCTTGCCCTCACTCGACATCCTGTCTGTGAGGATCTGGGACCGGATCGTTTTCCCCGCTGCCGGCGGGTCCGGTAAACGGGGAAAAGGACCAGAATGCAGCGGGAGGGGGGGGGGGGCACCTCTTCCGCCACCCCGGAAGGGTGATCCCGCGGCGAATCCGCCGCTGGGACCACCCTTATCGGAAAGCCAACCGTCCACCGTTTAAAAAAATACCAGGGTTGTGGCAGCTATCTGCTGCCATAACACCGGTATTTAGGTTTAAACGGACGACGTATATAAACCTTTTTGGACTTGGACATGGTGGCTGTATGAAGGGTGACAGGTACTCGGGTACTTTGCTGGGCAGGTGACAGGTACTCTGGTACTGATGAGCAAGTGGCAGGTACTCGGGTACTCCGATAGGCAGGTGACAGGTACTCGGGTACTCTTATGGGCAGGTGACAGGCAGGTGATAGGTACTGATGAGTAGTACTGATACTGATAGGTGATACTGATACTGTACTGATGATGGGTACGGATGATCAGTACTGATACTAATAGGTGATAGGTACTGATGGGTACTGATGAGTACTGATGAGTAGTGATGGGTAATGATGAGCAGGTGGCAAGTACTCGGGTACTTCAGGTGTCAGGTACTCTGATGAGCAGGTGGAAGGTACTCGGGTACTCTGTTGGGTAGGTGACAGGTACTTGGGTACTCTGATGGGTAGGTGACAGGTACTCGGGTACTCCGATGACGGGTACTCAAAGTACCAGAGTACCTGTCGTCAGAGTACCCGAGTACCTGTCATCAGAGTACCCGAGTACCTGTCATCAGAGTACCCGAGTACCCGTCATCAGAGTATCCGAGTACCCGTCATCAGAGTATCCGAGTACCCGTCATCAGAGTATCCGAGTACCCGTCATCAGCGTACCCGAGTACCTGTCATCAGAGTACCCGAGTACCTGTCATCAGAGTACCCGAGTACCCGTCATCAGAGTACCCGAGTACCTGTCATCAGAGTACCCGAGTACCTGTCATCAGAGTACCCGAGTACCTGTCATCAGAGTACCCGAGTACCCGTCATCAGAGTACCCGAGTACCTGTCATCAGAGTACCCGAGTACCTGTCATCAGAGTACCCGAGTACCCATCATCAGAGTACCCGAGTACCTGTCACCAGCCCATCAGAGTACCTGTCACCAGCCCATCAGAGTACCTGTCATCAGAGTACCCGAGTACCTGTCATCAGAGTACCCGAGTACCTGTCATCAGAGTACCCGAGTACCTGTCATCAGAGTACCTGATGGGCTGGTGACAGGTACTCGGGTACTTTGATGGGCTAGTGACAGGTGCTCTTTATTGGGGGGGGGGGGCAATCAGTGTGTTTGGGGTGCACTGTAGTTGGTAACTAGCTGTTACCACACTCTCTTCCTCACACAGGATCAGTGTGTGAGGAGGAGAACACGGTGACAGCTAGTTACCGTGTTCTCTGATGACATTTGTGACCGGCTGTGATTGGACACAGCCGGTCACGTGGTAAAGAGCCAATTTCATTGGCTCTTTACCTAGATCGGGGATCGACTCTGTCCGAGGGACGAGCCTCGTCCCCGATCGCCGCGCTGCGCGCCCCCGGGGGCGCGCATTAAGGAAGGAACGAGCGGCTCGTGCTGGAGCCGCTCATGTGATCGGCTGTGATTGACACAGCCGATCACGTGGTAAACAGCCAATTTCATTGGCTGTTTACCTTGATCGGGGTTGGGCTCAGTCCGAGGGACGAGCCTCACCCCCGATCGCCGCGCTGCGCGCCCCCGGGGGCGCGCAGTAGCGGGGAGATCCGGGCGCCGTCATATGACGTCCGCCCGGATCGAGAAAGGATTTGTGCCGACGTCATTTGACATGACGCGGTACGGAAGGGGTTAACATTGTTTGAGATTTCAGTTTGGTGCACAGGAATTTTCAAGGACAGTTCCAGTTCGGCCCTTGACTCACTGTACCTTGTCCACTGACCACTGTACCACTGGCCGAGCCCTTCATCGGTTCTATTCACCTTTTTGGGGCCAAAGTTTTATGCTCTTTTAAACTTATTTAAATCCCTACACCATATCACTTTCTGCTTTCTTGGTTGTTGGTCCTTTGGTTTAATCCCTACTCCAAATTTGCTCCTTACCCCTCTCTTTTTTGATTAGGATTCCCAGGTCTTACACTTACATGCAAGCAGCAACATTCAATTATTTTATATACTACTTTTAGTTTAGTTTGCTAAAGTGTATTATGTACAGTTGTTATTTTTTTTCTTCTAAAAATACTGTTTTCACCTTTTTACATCTTTTTTTTTGCATCTCAGTGTTGCTGATTTCCTCTGGTATTTTTCAGCCAGTCCCCCTCTACATGCACTCCCTCCAATGTTAGCTACACATGATTGTTCTATACTGCCTTCCTAATACTGACAAAGTGGACCATGCCTGAGCAATGTGTGTTGAAACAGTTGTCTGTAGACCCGACCAGGAGCATGGGACAATGCATGACAACAGTTGGAAGACAGCTGCCACCCCGTGGCAGTAGATGTTTAGGTCCCCATTCCCACTTGAGTGTTTTTGGTCACTTTTTATTTGTTTTAGCAGCTAATGCACTTTTCAAGCAATGACCTTCAAGCGACTCTGTGCTCAGGTGTTAACAAAAACACATTAAATATAATGGAAATCCTAGTGCAAAGCTTTGAAGCACTTCTAGGGAAGTCACAAATCTTGCTCTAATTTGCCTAGGTATGGATGGGGCCTAAACAAGGATTAAAAACAATTTTTTTGCAGAATACGTTAAGTATTGTATGAGATTTTAGTGATTGGATATAGATCTACTTTACTAGCAGTCTACAATTTTTAACATGAAGCTGTAATTTCTATGTATATTATGTATCTTGGTATGCTGAAGAAAGATCCAGATTATTATTTTTTTTTGGCCTCAGCGACTGAACGTCCACTCTTTCCATCCTTGACCAGTCCAGCATTGCAGCTGCCATTCACTGTAGTGGGCAGCAAACACTTCAAGCAAACTTGTCAATGCTCATTTCAGATTTCTTGCACAATGTGTGCCTGATCCTGACAGCTATGAAAATCAGAAAGGAGAAAATAGTGTATGTCATAGGACTGTATTTGTGCTATACAAGTGACAGCAACATGTGCTTTTTCATGAAAAAATTAACAACAGGTTATCATTACATACCAACAATTTTATTATGATTTTTACCATTCCAGGCATTATGTAGTAAATAGAAGACAATACTTCAGTTTTGTCTTTCCTGTCTGACTGTTCTGTTTTTCCAAATGTATCTTAGGTGTGTTCTTATTTGGCTACAATGGTAAGCAAAGCTGTGCCCTTGGATAGATTAAATAGTGTACACATTTAATGTAGGTTTACCGGAGGCTGAGCCAGATGAAGTAATTGCCAGACTTTCCACACTAGGAGCAAAAAAAACAAATTCTCTTGTAAAAAGTATTTTATTTTTGTCAAGGGCAAGCTAAACATCATGGCCAATAATACTACTTCACCATTTAATTCATAATTTCAATTGGCACTTGTGTGAGTAAATAAGAAAAGAAAAAGTATGACTTTTCTGGTGGACATTGCTCAGAAAGTTGGTCACAACTGGTCATCCCTTATGAATCTGTTGCCTTCTGAATGTTTCCCATAATAAATGTAGCGGCATTTCCCTGCAACTCCTGAAACACAAAAACGAATGGTATTCATTGTCATATAGCAGAACTCTGAAAAGAACATCAAAGAGAAAAAGTGCCTTCTGGCTAGTTGGCATTAAACTGTTACTAAACCCGCAAGAGTGAAATCTGTCTGTATATGCATGCTGGTTATACTCAGTGTAACTTAAGTGATTAATCCTCTACATTGTGTAAAAAGGCTGATAGATTCTGTATGCACAGATCCTCCCCCTTCTGCAAGTTCACTCTGGGCAAGTTCAGATAAGACACAGTAAATGTAGTTCAGATGCACATGCTCAGTTTGGTCTCTATTGCTGGAGAGAAAGCTTCCTGGTTTTAACTGAGCTGTTCAGGTCCCATGGTATTGACATCACGCATGTGGGCATGTAAACAGATCCTGAATGACAGCCCAGTCCCTCCCTCCTCCTCCATGCCCAGTAACTAAAAAACAACACAGTAGCTGGGATGTCCCATCTTGATTGATGGATGATCTGCCTTCCATAAAAGCATGAGGACACAGGCTATACAGGATTTCAAGAGGCAGTGAAATCTCCTCCTACATGAACAACCTTGACTCGGGCGGACCCTGCAGAATATCACATAGCTGTGGTATACAGATCAGCTAACAAGGTATATAGCTGCAGTATTTTAATGTAAAAAGAATATTTATAAGCTGTGGGCAGTGCAGGGGGTGAGAGCTGATGAAAATGTTTTATACTATTAGGTTTAGTACCACTTTAACCTTCAATGCAATGGAATCCTAACACACGTACACGGTCATATGTTTAATAAATGTGTTAGCTTGTGGTACCATGGAAAACATATAAGCAAGAACAAGTTTTGGCCTGCTGACAGGCATCATGCCAAAGGGTGTGCATAAGTATAAAGGTGCCAGAAGGGATGCTATCAATGTAGGATTGAAATCCGAATAATCTATAGGTGATAAATTCTATTTAAATGTGCTGCTCCAAGGAGAGTTTTGTTCTTTTCATTTCTCAAGGTGGCATTGATATTCTGCACTTACACAGCTGCTGAAATTTTTGCCATGATGGACACTGCCTGATTATTATTGTAGGGAGGAAAAACGGTGTTCTGAAACTACAAAATAATTTCCTGGATTATTATTAATCATTATAATACAGGATTTATATAGCACCAACTGTTTGTGTAGCGCTTTACAACATGAGGGCAGACAGTACAGCTACGATACAACTCAATAAAGGAGGTATCAGAGGGCCCTGCTCATTACAGCTTACAATCTAAGAGGGAAGGTCCAGTGATACAAAAGGTAAAAGCTGTGGGGAATGAGCTGATGGAGAAAATAAAAGTACAGTTGTTAGGTGGAGGCAGGTTAGGCTTCTCTGAAGAGAAAGGTTTTCAGGGATTGCTTAAAAGTGTGTATTCAAGTAAAAACAAAACCTCCTGCGCTTAAGTGCTGTCTGATGGAGTAGAAAGAGGTGCACTACAAACTCAGATGTAAAGAGAGCTGTTTGGTCTTGCTGCCCCCTTCAGGATCAAGGGTATCCAGAACCACTGGTAGAAAAGACAAAAAAAAGAAAAAAGAGGGGCGCACCGACCTAGTGCATTACCATAAAAACTTTTATTAAAATATTAAAAGGTGTACAATATACTCACAAGAAGGGAGTTCCAGGGGATGGGGGAGACTCAGGAAAGTCCTGGAGGTGAGCATGGAAGGAAGTGACAAGGGAACTAGAGAGCAGAAAGTCTTGGGAGGAATAAAAAGAATAGTTTGGTTGGTATTTTAAGACTAGGTTAGTGATGTTGCTGGGGGCAGAGTTGTGGATGTCTTCTTAAGTTGTTGTTATTATTTTGAATTTAATTTGTAGGGTAAGCAGAAGCCAGTGGAGGGATTGGCAGAGAGGGGTAGCAGACCCTAAATGGCTGGTAAGGTGGATGAGTATGGCAGCAGCATTCATGCTGGACTGAAGGGGGGATAGTTTATGTAAAGGTAATTCAATAAGGAGAGATTTTTTATTTTATTTCTATCCGCGGTGGTGCAAAAACCTAAACTGAAAAAAACCTGTAAGTGAACACAAAAAAAGTGCATGCGAACACAGCCAAAAAAGTGCACTTAGTGGTGTGCTTTGTCGACCCCGCGAAGGGCTAGGACCTCTACCCTGATCCCCCGGGGCTGACAGGGACAAAGTGTTTCCAATGGTCTGCCTAGCCAGAAGACCTGGCGGACCCCCTTCTTCTGGGCCAGCCGAAGCTGACCCTGAATAATTGGTCGAGGGGCTCTCCCGAAGAGAGAAATAGTGATGCAAGATTCCAATAGCGATCCGTCATTGATGCGTTATAAAAGTACATTTGAGTACCAGGGTGAAGGTTGGTTGCAAAGTTAATTTGTAGTGCCGAATTTGAAGGTAGCCAAAAAAAGCACTATGAGGCAAATAATGCTTTTCCCTGGGTCCTTCAAATGAGAGTAACACCCTTGTCACAGGATGCACTAAGTGGCCACAATGGAAAAGGTTCTTTTGCAACCAAGGAGAGATCAACTGGTAGGTAAGGCTGTGTGGAAGTTTAGGATAGTAAAGAAAGACTGTCAGTAAGAACGCTTCCGACTGGAGGGAATGAGCTTGCCATAACTATTACTAGATATTGCGCAGAAGGGCCATAGTGTGAAGCAGAGAGGCAGAAGATATGTTAGCATCAGTATTACACTGAAGATAATTCTTAATGACATTGGCTGTATGTTTGGGGTGGTTGTCCTGCTGCAGAATAAATCTAGGGCCAATCACACGCCTACTTGATGGTATGGCATGGTGGATAAGTATCTACATGCTTTTCTCAGCACTGAGGACACTATTGATCCTCACCAAATCTCCAACTCCATTTGCAGAAATGCAGCCCTAAACTTGCAAGAAACCTCCACCATGCTTCACTGTTGACTGCAAACATTCATTATTGTACCACTCTCCATCCATTCATGAACAAACTGCCTCATGCCATTGCTAAATATTTTACATTTTGACTAATCAATCCAGAGCATCAGCTGCCATTTTTCTGCACCCCAGTTACTCACTCTTTACACTGAAGATAGTTCTTAATTATATTGGCTGCATGTTTGGGGTCATTGTCCTGCTGCAGAAAAAATTAGGGGCCAATCGCACGCTTCCCTGCCGGAGGAAGCAAGTGTACCTAGAAGAATTGACGTTGTTTTAAAAGCAAAGGATGGTCACGCCAAATATTGGTTTGATTTGGATTTCCCTTCAGTTCAGTTACGTTCCATTTTATGAAATGATAAAAATAAACTATTAATACTTCTAGTTCTGAAAGCATTTTTTATTTACAGCATTTTTTCATACCTGCCTAAAATCATTCCACAGTACTGTATTTGTAGACATTGGCAGGTATATATAGATAGATAGATAACCTGATGAATGTGAACATGATATCTGTGCTTCCCCTTTAATACTGTTTCATTCAGTTGCACTGGATAGCCAAAAAATATGCAGCAAGTGAATTTAGATTGATATCACAATTCCTGCTCTGTATACTTGTTACTCTGCATGACAACCAGGCTACCAATACTTTCAGAAATTCAGCAATGGCAGCCATTTTTATCTTATATGCATTTTTTAAAAATAAAAAGCTTTGTATGCCCTTCACTATTTTTATACATATAGTTCATATGTAAGGTATCAGGTTGTGTTGTGTTGTATTGTTTTAGTATGTTTTTTTTAATTATTTTTTTTTCAGCTACAACTCCATGCTGTAGAAAATGGTTAAATACAGGGCACAACACAGACTAATGCAAATTTATACAGCGACTGCAAAAATAACCTTGGACTTTTTCTGGTTTGACAGTGAAAGAGTGTGCAACTGCACATCAAGAAGAGTTAAGAGTACAAAAACATTGATAGACGTTGAATAAAAGAAGACTACAGAGAGCCACCCTGCAAGTTAAGTTATGGCTATAATAAGAGGAGACACTGTCAAATATATAGACAGGACAGGAGCTGTGCACAGTGACAGGAAGCAGAGCATCTGACAAAGATACTGGTGCCAGTACTTTCCTGCACCAATCACATCCCTAACAAGAGGTGACAACACTTCCCTGCCCCTGTGTCTTGAAGTTCTCTCATCACTGCTCTATGCTTATCACAGAAATCATTCCACGCACTGGTGCTGGAAGGCTTCTGAACTTATTACACTAAGATATGATTCCAGAATAAAGATAAAAATGAGTGAGAAACTTGAATGTGCTGAACACCCATTGTGCTTATCAAAGGTGCTATTTAATCCACACAAGAAAGTCAAAAGGGGCCCGAGGGTCAAGAAAAGATATAGAAAAAAAAAATGGTGTAAATCTCCTTTCTTTTCTCTGGAATCCATCGATTAGGACTAAAGGTATAAAACTATTTCCCAAAAGAATGTGCCTCATCTGACATTATGTTATACATTTAATACATAAGAAAATCATTAGTGACCTTATTTATTCTAGGATCCTTTTAAACTACATATTTGTACACAAGGGAAGCGTCATCAAATATTAGCAGATTTTCTACTGACACACACACACGATAATGTCTTTAATTATTACATATTGCATGTCCCTAAACCCTAACAGGAGAGTCTCTTGGACTCATTTCTATGCATTTTGGCACCAGAATTGTTATTTAAAGTAGTTGTAAACCCTTCCATATACCCAGTGAAGTGATTGTCTGCAGGTGATACACAGAGATTAAACAAATCCTCCTATATAGGTTATACCTATTGTTCTGCAGTCTTCTCCTCTCTACATCTGTTCAAAGTGCTGAATTGTAAAGCTTTTCTGAGCGTTCAGAAAAAAGGGGGCGGAGAGCTGAAGTCACACTCTGCAGAGCTCAGTGAGGGGATCTCTGATAGCTGATTGGAGGGAAGGGACACTCCCCCCTCCACACAGCACACAGGAACAGAGCCGAGGCTGTCAATCAGCTGAATATCCCTCCCCTGTCACCATTTTTCCCTGTGTCAGAAAAACTGGTCAGAAGTGATTCATGCTGATAGCAGAGGAATGAGGCAGCAGACAGAAATGACACTTAGTGCTCTTGAGACACACTGTAGACACACTATAGATGGATATGCTTCGTTCGTATATCATGTCTGTGGTTTACAACCACTTTAAGTATACAGAATAGCTGTTCTTTTTGCATTCTTTATCTGGTGTCAACCAGTGGTACCTTTATCATCCAACTCAATATAATGGCACCCTTATTTGCTCTTCTGTGTTACTCTGAAATTGTAATCTTCCCAGACTGTATATTTACAGAGACATTACACTATTTTCTTATTCTCCAATAATAAATCCATACACATTCTCTACTTAATGGCCCTGTAATCTATTTTTTAGCTATGGTCATGTGCACCACTCCTTACACACTAAAATATACCCCATAGTCCATGCCATGCACGAGCAAGAGAGGGGGACTACATTTCTATATACAGTGGCACCATGAAGAAAGAACATAGCCACCTTCTAACAGGAAGTCATATTACAACAGCAACTAAAAAAAAAAGAAATTTGAAGACTTGGAGGAGGTTGAGAGCAATATATATATTATATATATATATATATATATATATATATTTATTTATTTTAAACAGTTGTTCAGTGTCACTTTAGGTGGAAAAAGGCACACTTTGTTGCAGTTTACTTAATCAAACAAAACTTATACAACATGTTTGCATATTTATCTTATTGCCAAATCTGTTAAACTGACTTCAAACTTAAAGAGACCCTGCCCTACAAAAAAAAACTGCTATAGATCTAAATTTCAGGCACCTTCCTGCATATACTGTACCTGCAGCAGCCCAGAATACCACTGTTAAGGTTGAATACTGGACCGTTCTGGCAAATAAAGCTCTAACACTTCGGGATAGTAATGGAGCTTGCCCTTACCTCCGGCCCCACCAACACACACATTCCTACTGGCCCATCCAAAGGAACAAGTGTAGAATCTGTTCATTTCTACCATCAATAGAAACACTAATTTATACATCTGTTGCAAAGTGAGTCTCTTGTGTGGACTAGTAAAAACTGACTAATTAAAAATTCAACTCAAAGTCTCTCATGCTCTCCAAAGAGGGGTACTGTATGTACACGGAAAAAAACTTTTTTTATGCTATGGTTTTCCATTTGCATACAAACCCTGTTCTACAAACATTTTTATAGATCTTTTTTTTTCATTTTCAAAGAGAGATGTAAGGTCCAAAACATAAATTAAATGTTTCCACTGAAAGCTATGTATATAATTTTACTGTATATATCTTTAACTGTAACTGCACCCAGCCCCAGCCCCAGCAATTTAATGTGCAATATACAAAGAAAACTAAAGAATGGGAACATGCTGAAGGTTGTTCAAATACCCAGCTTTCCAAGGTGGGTGGGAGCACAACCATGAACTAGGCAAAAGAAAGCTCAGCTCAAGAAATTTGAGATGCCAACAAGCTAACGGTTACTGCGGGCTTCAGTTTCCAACAAAAGTTTTGTTTTTAGATGGAATGGCCTTTTAAAGAGTTGTTTGAGAAATCATGCTCAGGGAAATGTAACAATTTCAAGACTGCCAAAATTGCAAATCTTCACATGTTTACCTGTATCGATCTCCTTGGTTCGTTTGTTGTAAAATACCTGTTAATACAGCCCAATGGCTCAAGCTTGAAATTTACATATACAGTAATTTTGACAGAGTGACTCCATCCAGGGTTTCAATCACAGCCTCTCTTAAGTGGAAGTACTTGACCCAGACCCACGTGAACAATTTTTATTTACAAAAAATGCACTGTTTTCGAAGTGGACAATTAAATTTAAATAATGTTTGCAGGGGTTTTTGCAATGAGACTATTCACTGGAAAGACTTTACATCATGGGTGCTCAACGTGTGTCTCTCCAACTATTGCAAAACTACAAGTCCCATGAGGCATTGCAAGCCACTGACAGTTACAATCATGACTCCCAAAGGCAGAGGCATGATGGGACTTGTAGTTCTGCAACAGATGGAGGGCCACATGTTGAGCATCCATGCTTTACATGATAACTATACCTTCAAGTCCAACTCCAAGAAAAGGTAAAAACATCCCTTGCAGCCGAGCTGGCCCTGCATTGCAAAGGTTAAATGTTCATTTAGGTCTAGGGAACCGGAAAAACAAAGTTTTACTTACCCAACCCTCTGCTGCCCAGACTGCCGACAATCTCTTCTCCAATATGCTCTGGCTAATGTCTTTCCCTTGGCATCCTAATGCTCAGTGCAAGGCTATGGGCTCTGCATTGAACTTGGTGACATCAGAGAGCAAGCAATCGCTGATCATCCAAACGCTGAAGTGTAGGGGAGAAGAGGTTGTGGGAACTGGTCTTGGAATGCACAGGGAGCTTGCAGGAGCAGGGAATTTGGTAAGTAAAATTGCTTTTCTTCTAAGTCATCTCTTCTGTTCATTTGCCTTTATCATGTTTGGCATACATTAATACCTAATGACATGAATTGTATTAGTGCTTATACATTAGCTCCAAATAAACTGATTTGCAATAAAAATGCTTATCTTGTTGTCCTATACCTAAACCAGCATTTAACGCTTACAGTGCCTGGGGCAGCCGCACTTTTACTTTCTCTAGAGTTCAGTTTTAAAGTGCAAAATATTAGATATGGCCCTGGTAGAAATAGGCTACCTTCACTAACTGGTCCTTCTTGCAATAACCCTACTACACACAATGCTTACACTAAAGTTTCTTATTTTGTTGTGGATATGGCTGAGCTCAGACTATGATAAGTATTCCTCACATGACCCATCATTCTCTATTAGCTACTATGAGCAGTCGACACAGTGCAGGAGGTTATTGGGAGATGTCCAGGTAGCCTTTTAGCACCTGCAAGGGAGCCCATGTCTTCATGGGCCACATTTAATGATTTTTAGCTAAAGCACAGCTATACTTTAGAAATTTACCAGCTTAGTCTTGCTAAAACATCATAGAAGAAAGACTCAGTGACTTAAGGTGGTGTGAGAGATGAAAGTGTGAGTCAGCTGTCACTTTGCATTATATTCTCATTATACGCTTACCCAGTCATAAGACAGATGACAGATTTGGGGGAAGGAGGCAAGCTCAGATGCCAACACTTGCTTTAGGAATGAGATGCGGGCTTGAGGGTAGCTTAAAAGTCACTAAATATAGGAAAATAATATTTCAGCCTGGGAGCTGGTAGTGGTGGAAATACATATTTTTAACGATCAGGCGATACAACTTGACCGTTCCACCAAGGCACCCCGCTGAATGATGCTAAAGTCCAGATAATCTCTTTCCTTTTCCCAGAACTATGCTCACAGTGAAAACACTGCCAGCAAGAAGGGAGCCAGGAGTTCTCAGCATGACAGCCCATGAGAAATCAATGGTGACATGACACAAGAGGAGGGTGAGGTGTGGAGTGAGGGATCTCTAGGGACACGTCACAAAACACTACAGGTCATATAATTGCATTGATGTGGACTTACAAACAAAGATTAGTTGTTACCAGCACCTTACAAGAAGGATATAAAATCAGTCAAGACAATTACACAGCTGGTGGGCAAAATATGTGTAATAACAGATATTTATTTAACCCCCTGTTTCTGGAAAGGAGAGACATAGGAAATTCTTTGAATTAAAAAAAAAAGTTTAGTTCTAACACCGCTACAAGAAATTAAATGTTTTGCTAATGATGTAAAGAGAAATATATTTTCAATCTGCAGAATTAGTGTAACCACAAATATGACCTTATATACAAACTTGCTGTCACCTATTAGTACAAAATATGTTTGCTTGCAGGGCCGGACTTGGAGTAAAAACAGGAGAGGGTCAGAGGCTGCGGACATGTTACAGCAGCTGGTCAGAGGCTGCGGACATGTTACAGCAGCTGGTCAGAGGCTGCAGACATGTTACAGGAGCTGGTCAGAGGCTGCGGACATGATACAGGAATGTCAGAGGCTGCAAACATGATACAGGAGAGGGTCAGAGGCTAATGACATGGTAAAGGAGATGGCCAGAGGTTGCAGACATAGTGCAGGAGATGGTCAAAGGTTGCAGAGATAGTACAGGAGATGGTCAGAGGTTGCAGACATAGTACAGGAAATGGTCAGAGGTTGAAGACATGGTACAGGAGATAGTCAGAGGCTGCAGACATGGTACAGATGTTAGAGGCTGCGGACATGGTACAGGAAATGTCATGGGCTGCAGACATGATACAGGAGATGTCATGAGCTGCAGACATGGTACAGGAGATGTCATGAGCTGCAGACATGGTACAGGAAATGTCATGGCTGCGGACATGTTACAGGAGATGTCAGAGGCTTCGGACAGGATACAGGAGAGGGTCAGAGGCTACGGACATGGTACAGAAGATGGTCAGAGGTTGCAGACATAGTACAGGAGATGGTCAAAGGTTGCAGACATAGTACAAGAGATGGTCAGAAGTTGCAAGCATGGTACAGAAGATAGTCAGAGGCTGTTGATATAGTACAGGAGATGTTAGAGGCTGTGGACATGGTACAGGAGATTTAATGGGCTGCAGACATGGTAAAGGGAAATGTCATGGGCTGCGGACATGGTACAGGAAATGTCATGGGCTGCTGACATGGTACAGGAAATGTCATGGGCTGCTGACATGGTACAGGAAATGTCATGGGCTGCTGACATGGTACAGGAGATGTCATGGGTTGTGGACATGGTATAGATGATGTCATGGGCTGTGGACATGGTACAGAAATGTCATGGGCTGCAAATATGGTACAGGAAATGTCATGGGCTGTGGATATGGTACAGGAAATGTCATTGGCTGCAGACATGGTACAGGAGATGTCATGGGCTGTGGACATGGTACAGGAAATGTCATGGACTGAGGACACGGTACAGGAAATGTCACGGGCTGCAGATATGGTACAGGAGATGTCATTGGCTGCGGACATGGTACAGGAGATGTCATGGGCTGTGGACATGGTACAGGAAATGGCATGGGCTGCGGACATGGTACAGGAAATGTCATGGACTGAGGACATGGTACAGGAAATGTCATGGGCTGCGGATATGATATAGGAAATGTCAAGGACTGAGGACATGGTACAGGAAATGTCATGGGCTGCGGACATGGTACAGGAAATGTCATGGGCTGCGGATATGGTACAGGAGATGTTATTGGCTGCGGGCATGGTACAGGAGATGTCATGGGCTGTGGACATGGTACAGGAAATGGCATGGACTGAAGACATGGTACAGGAAATGTCATGGGCTGCGGATATGGTACAGGAGATGTCATGGGCTGCGGATATGGTACAGGAGATGTCATGGGCTGTGGTCATGGTACAGGAAATGGCATGGGCTGTGGAGAGAGAGAAGCATGCCTCATTTCTCTTACTAGCTAGCAGGTGCCTACCCTCTTTAGCAGGTGAAGCACAGCGTGTCTGTGTAAGGCTCGGCAGTGGCTGAAGGCAAGGTATTAGCTAACTTCTTTAGCCTTCAGTTTGTCCGCGCTACATAGCCCCGCCTTCTGAGTGTGGGCGCTGCACTCCAAAGCATATCACTCTGCCAGGCACCAGCTCTAATGGAGTGGGTTGCACTGGCCGCTGCTTTTCTTGTAAAAAAAATAAAAACCCAGAGCCCATAGCTGACAGCAGCCCCAGGGCAGCCAGCCTACCAGGAAATGTCCTGCTATTCCAGCAGGCCAGTCCGGCCCTGTTTGCTTGTACATACTTCAGTTATACTGGAAACGTTGATGGCATCAGGCCTGTCTTTACTGAAGTAGACTATTACTGTCATACATCTCTGAATTTCTACTGCTGGTGTGTCAACTTTTGCATTTTCTCTGCACATACCTAGGATTCAAAGGAGGTTTCAGTGTAGAAAGCTACACAAGAACTCTTGTTCACATCCTCTGAGCATAAGAGGTACTTTGAAGTGTATCTAAACCCTGAGAAGAAAAATGTAATATACTGCAACTTACCAGTCCTAAGATGTGGTGGCTGGATTTGTTTTTGTTTCTTTAGGTTTACATTGTGATCCTGCTCATAAAACACTTGTTGTCCTGGGGTGACAACTCTCACTTACCATACTATGTCTATGGCAGTGTTAATTTCGTCGACTAAAACGTTTTCGTCGACTAAATTAACACAATTTTAGTCTACTAAAATACGACTAAAACTAAAACAATTCAGATGACTAAAATACGACTAAAACTAAAATGGCATTTTAGTTTTAAGACTAAAATACGACTAAAACTAAAATGGCATTTTAGTCAAAAGATTATAACTAAAACTAAATCGAAATTTGCTGCCAAAATTAACACTGGTGCATGCTCAAAGCTTAATACCATAAATAATAACATATTCGATTTTTCACTCCAGGACCAGCAGTAGTATATAATGAGTTTGGAAATTGTAGAGAAATGCTTAAATAATGCATTACAAATTATAATTGAACTATACCCATTCGATTATAGATGACTTAAATGAGTTTTAGTCGACTAAAATGTAGGACGTTTTAGTCGACTAAAATGTACTGGAGTTTTAGTCGACTAAAATGTACTGGAGTTTTAGTCGACTAAAATGTACTGGAGTTTTAGTCGACTAAATACGACTAAAAATAAAACACTTGCAGAAGACTAAAATGGGACTAAAACTAAAATGCCATTTTAGTCCTAAGACTAAGACTAAAACTAAATTGAAATTTGCTGCCAAAATTAACACTGGTCTATGGAGAAGCAGTATTGTCACCCTAGGCTTCCCCCTCCTGGTTGGACTACAGAACATCTCCCCCTCTCCTTTTCACTAGAACATAGGATGAAGTGTTCTGTAGTCCTTAGAGGTGAACCTGGCAGGGTTGGTAATACTGCTTAGTGCACGGGAAGTCACGAGATCACACGATTTCTGGCACAATCAACAGGTACTTTTATCAAACAGATTCAACAAAATGCTTTCATCAGTGCATTTAACAGACTGAAGGGAAGCAAAAAAGATAAGCTTCTTGTTGGGGTTTAAATGCACTTTAAAGTGATATTAACCCAAAAATTAGAAAGTAATATATTCAGCCTACCAGTCCTTAAAGTGTTGCTACTGTAAACCCACAACACTAAAATCAGTCTGTATATGCAGTAAAGCATGCTTGTTTTACTCACTGTGGAGTCTAAGGAGTTAATCCTTTGCATTGTGTAAAAAGGCTGTTTAATAATGTCTTTTGTGATCTTTCTCTTCATCCACTGTCCCCAATCTATCTGCTGATAGAACAGAGCCTTGGGGACAAGCTGGACATGATCAGTTTGGTGTGTATTGCTAGAGAGTTTTGTTTTTCTTGGGAGAGTGCATGTGATTAGCACAGGGCCAATCAGTACTGTCCAGACCAAGGGTCAAAGGTCCTGCAGCCTCATAGGACAATCAGGGGAGAATGAAAACTCCTTCTACGAGCTTTAACCACACAATGATAGAAGTCACAAGACTGCTCTAACTGCTGATGAGGTATTCAGCAGTTTATATTTACTAAAATAATTGTATTTCCACGTGTGTACTGTGTGAGACCAGATGTCGTGAATTCAGGGTCCTGGGTTTAGTAACACTTTAAATTAAGTGACTGCATTAGTTTTCTATTTGTTTGTTTCCTTTATTTTGACACCGTGGTCTGACCAGTAACACACACCTGTCTTAAGGCATCGCCACTCTGGATGGAGAAGCAATAGGGAAACCTTTAAACAGCAGCATTGTTAATTTGGAGAGAGGGTAGTCTTAGATGCACTAGCAGATATAAGTGGACTTGACTAACAAATTAACCGATTTCCGACCGCCCGCCGCCTTTTTACAGCAGCAGTGCGGCCATCCTGCACTCCCGCCCCAAATTGGCAGTGGGGAAGCCGATGCACGGGTCAGGCGACTCCAATTGCCGCCTGACACCCGCGATCATTCCTCGCTGAGAGGGAAGAATGGTCAGCTGTTGTAAACACAGCCGACCGTCCTTCTCCCTGGGATGATCATAGAGCCCCTGTGATCCTTCCATATAGGATCACAGGTCTCTATGATCATTTCACAAACCACGCCCCCCCACCCTTAGAATCACTTCCCTAGGCTCACATTTAAACCCTTGATCACCCACAATGTTAACCCCGTTCTGGACATTTGAGAATGTTATATAGCAGAAAGTGATTACTATTGTTTTTTATTTTCAGAATTGTCGCTCTTTTTTTGTTTATAGCACAAAAAATAAAAAATCGCACAGGTGATCAAATACCACCAAAAAAAAAAGAAAGCTCTGTTTTTGGGGAAAAAAAGAACATCAATTTTATTTGTGTACAGCATCGCACGACTGCGAAAATTGTCCATTAAAATAATGCAGTGCCGAATCGCAAAATATGGCCCGGTCATTAAGGGGGAAAATCTACCGGTCCAGAAGTCGTTAAAGCAAAATTCCAACTAACACTTTATAAGCAGTTGCAGTAAGCAGTTTTTTTTCCTTTGGGATAAAGTTTTACATCAACGAATAAAAGCTGACCATTGTAAGCACCCACATCAGTGTTTTAAAATTCTTGCACATGGATACATAAATCTCCAGGTTTTAGGCATTCAGGCCTTTTACTGACCTAAATAAAATCCATTGTTTTTAATGGGCCTGTACACACAGGGGAATAAAGGATAAGTTCACCTTTGGGAACATGTTACATGTTCCACCAGTTTTTAGGGTGGAACATGTAACGTGTCCCCATTCTTGCGCTGTCTTTCTGATCCGCTGCATCAAGTGCCGGCAAGCAGGGGATCTTCTTCCCCCACATGCTGTCACTATTTTAAAAAAAAACGCAGCTGGGGCTCCCACTCATTCACGTCATTCATTCACAGGGTTCTGTGAATGGGAAACTACAAGTACCGATAGCCTTTGCAGCTGTTGAGTGCTCTGGGTAATTCATTGAGTCTTCCTGACAGTGTGTAACTTCTTGCCTGTACAAGGTATAAGCAGACATATACACTGACAAGTCTGCAGGAGTCCTGCATAACACCGGTGATCTGCCGTGCAATGCTTTCAAGGCTCCTAGTTAAAAAAAAATATAAATGCTAATTTTTTTACCTGCAAAAAGATGTGCATTTATTATTTTTTAAAAAAAGTGAACTTACCCTTGAATGCGTGTATACCCGTGTATGCCATAACCCCTTGATTAAATAAAAACGAGAAGAATTTTTATACATGCGTACACATATATGAATTTACGCACATTACTCATGTACTACCCTCCCTTCTAGATTGTAAGCTCTAACGAGCAGGGCCCTCTGATTCCTCCTGTATTGAATTTTATTGTAACTGTATTGTCTGCCCTCATGCTGTAAAGCACTGCACAAACTGTTGGCGCTATATAAATCCTGTATGATAATAATAATAATAATACCACATAACCCATCCTTGGGTTTTTACAAAATAACTTTCTGCCAGGAATATCTGATGTTCCTACATCAGTGCAGTGTACAATAACACAATACTGATGTTTGTCTCAACCTATTAAAAAATATCAGACTTTATGGCAGGACTAAAAGGGGAAAACAAAGTAAAATATATCCTATAAAAAAAAAAAAACGAACGCAGGCTTGATAATCTGCAATCTAATACATGTTTGTTTTTCCATTTATTACTGCTTTAAGCCTCGTGGGCAAGATATTTCACGATTCACATGCCTGGAAGCTTGGAATGCTTGCTTTCTTCTTTGTATGTATATCCTATAATGATCATAATTTCTCATTTGACTGAGCAGAGATGGATTGAGGCACCCTACTGGGCAAAGAATTCCTCTTTTTCTTTTTTTAAAGGAGATTTGGGGCTGATTCAAAGATCAAGAGCTGAGCCATCACATGACAGCTTTCAGTCTGCTTGCAGAGAAGAGCAGTGACAGTCAGTCACTGTCAGTCCTCCAGCACTCATTGGAGTGTCAGGCAGGGAAGGGACAGATACAGGTGGCTCATGCGCTCAGTCAGCTGTCAATCAAAAAACAGGTAGACCCAAACAATATTGTCTAAGCTTTCCGTACTTGCCATAGCTCTGATCTCTCATTAGTTCATTTCATTATTGTAATTGTTACTATTCCAAAAGATAGTGATTGTCACTGTTTGAAGACTTCAACAACTGCTGAGAACTTAAAACCTCAAAAAACATTCTACTACACATAATATACAGTAATGATAGGAGACTAGAATTAGAAAACTATAATTTATTAGTGGTCTTTACCTATTGTTCTGAAGAAGTTTGAGGAAGTTTTATTTCAATTATCTTTTTGGAATGAAAAGGTTGAGAGTATTAAATGGGTTGTAGAAAAGATGGCACCTGGGCCTGGCCTGGAACACATATACAGTATATGTTTTTACATCTCAAAACTTGTATGTAAATGTATTTTGCAAGGATTAGGAATTTTTTTTGCCAGCAAGCTATACCCCTGAGCTGAGTGTATCCAGCACTTGCCTTTGTATTCTGATTTCTTCAGTAATATTCTGTAAATAGTTGAATGCCCCATGCTCACTCTGTGTATACAATTCGGTAAGGAAAAGACAACATCCAGCTTTTATTTTGCACAAAAAAAAGTCTCCCTGTCAGTCACTCTTTTCTGCCTTCCCTCCGCAAAGTATTTATTTATGCCCCAGGATTTATAAATGTCAAGGATTTATTAAAGTCAGCCTAGCCTAAAAAATACATCTTCTGATTATCCCAACCCCCTGGGCAGTGAGAACATACATGAATGGTTTCATGTATATAAAAAATACATCACCTTCTTTTTCGGTCTTATGATCATCTTTAATGATGTTGTCCTTTTATTGAGAGATCAAATTCATTACTCATTTTCGGGACAAAATTGTCTATTGGTTTGTACAAAAGAAAATAAAAAATATTTGGATTTTAGCAGCAACTATACAACCACAGTTGCATGCATTCACTAAATATAAATATATGCTTGGTCTCGGGAATTTTTTTTCTTCCCAAAGAGGACTGCACCAATATACTAGACAGCATACAACATCTTATCCCCTGACCCCAACTGCTTTTTCTTGCTTCTAAGATGTAATGTGACCTTAAATTCAGTCTACTTACTATTCATGTATTCCTGACTCAGGGACTATTAACCTGATTGCACTTAATGTGAATAGGGAAGAGCACTATTAGGTGCAGAGTGACATAAAGGCCTGTTGGGATTGCTTTTAGTGATCAGGTTACTTGGAGTGATTTACTTTTTAACTCTTCCTTAGGCACTGGCTGGATAGTTTGGAAGCACACAACAATAACATCTGATACTTGTCATCTACACAGAGCTTTGCTTTAATACTAAAAAAAGGCTAGAAAAACCACTGACTGAGCTGCTTCTTTTATTTAGTATAGCTAGTACTGCACTATGTGTTTATTTAAAGTGTATCTAAACTTCAAGAACATACATTTAATTATTTGCAGCTTACTCAGCCTTAGATGTGGCTTCACAAACAGTAGATATGGACACTTTCAAACAGGTCTCAATTGCAAAATCCCCAAATAGATTAAATGCAGCCCAAGACCAATAGTTTCCATCGACTGTAACAATGACAATGGTTTTCTAAATTCAGGTACCTGGGGGTTGATGTACAATTACGACTAACGCCCTATGTGCTGTGACAGGAAGTCAGGTAAATCTGTGGATGTAGTCACAGACAGGAGATACATTTCCACCTGGTTTAGACAATTCACCAATTACTATAGGGTGTCGGCTGAAAAGGTAGCTAGGACGGCTTAAGGAAGTTGAAAGGCCTTCAGCTGTTCGGAATGAGGAAGTTAAGGCCTCTATAATTTGTCCAAAGGAAGTCTATTGATTGCTGCCTCCTGACGCTGTGTGAGCTGGGGAGAGGAGGACAGTCAGATGTGTGCCTCCAAACGCTGTGTGAGCATGGGGAAGACCTCCTGAAGCGATGTGCGCTGAGGAGGGTAAAAAGTGTGAAGACTACTCAAGGTGAGGTCTTGGACTATTTCTATGTGGAAAGAAATAAATGCACTGTTTGCTATGTGAAGAGACAAGCAAAGGAATGGTTGGTATGTGAAGAGACAAACAAAGGAATGTGTTCTATGTGAAGAGAAAAGGGACATGTTCAATGGACATTTGTTGTGTGAAGAGAAAATAAATGGACTATTGAGTGTCTGCTGTAGGATCAGCAAAGTTTGCCCAAAAGTAGGTTGGAGACAGACTCCATAGGTAGGTTCCTGTATGTGAGAAGGTAGCCGCCCACAGTGGCAAGGATTTATTTTGTGTTTTATTTTTATTTTGATGTTTTTGAAGCTTGCACTTGTGTGAAGTAAATTGCAAGAATAAACCAAACTGTTGTTTGCAACCACTTCTCGGCTATCTCCCTGTGTAAACGCACCCCCCCAAGGGGTCATCCATATCCGACACCGAGCTAGTCCCCCCACAGTGCCCAATAACCTTTCCCCATTTATACCTCGCCCAAAGGATAGTTTTCAAGCTTGGCCTTTGAACCTCCTAGGGTGAATTAATATATATAACATGGTTTATCTTCCACATTTTATACAGTGCCTTGTGAAAGTATTCGGCTCCCTTGAACTTTGCGACCTTTTGCCACATTTCAGGCTTCAAACATAAAGATATAAAACTGTAATCTTTTGTGAAGAATCAACAACAAGTGGGACACAATCATGAAGTGGAACAAAATTTATTGGATATTTCAAACTTTTTAACAAATAAAAAACTGAAAAATTGGGCGTGCAAAATTATTCAGCCCCCTTAAGTTAATACTTTGTAACGCCTCCTTTTGCTGCGATTACAGCTGTAAGTCGCTTGGGGTATGTCTCTATCAGTTTTGAGAGACTGAAATGTTTGCCCATTCCTCCTTGCAAAACAGCTCGAGCTCAGTGAGGTTGGATGGAGAGCGTTTGTGAACAGCAGTTTTCAGTTATTTCCACAGATTCTCGATTGGATTCAGGTCTTGACTTTGACTTGGCCATTCTAACACCTGGATATGTTTATTTGTGAACCATTCCATTGTAGATTATGCTTTATGTTTTGGATCATTGTCTCGTTGGAAGACAAATCTCCGTCCCAGTCTCAGGTCTTTTGCAGACTCCATCATGTTTTCTTCCAGAATGGTCCTGTATTTGGCTCCATTCATCTTCCCATCAATTTTAACCATCTTCCCTGTCCCTGCTGAAGAAAAGCAGGCCCAAACAATGATGCTGCCACCACCATGTTTGACAGTGGGGATGGTGTGTTCAGGGTGATGAGCTGTGTTGCTTTTACGCCAAACATAAAGTTTTGCATTGTTGCCAAAAAGTTTGATTTTGGTTTCATCTGACCAGAGCACCTTCTTCCACTTGTTTGGTATGTCTCCCAGGTGGCTTGTGGCAAACTTTAAACAACACTTTTTATGGATATCTTTAAGAAATGGCTTTCTTCTTGCCACTCTTCCATAAAGGCCAGATTTGTGCAGTATACGACTGATTGTTGTTCTATGGACAGAGTCTCCCACCTCAGCTGTAGATCTCTGCAGTTCATCCAGAGTGATCATGGGCCTCTTAGCTGCATCTCTGATCAGTCTTCTCCTTGTATGAGCTGAAAGTTTAGAGGGACAGCCAGGTCTTCGTAGATTTGCAGTGGTCTGATACTCCTTCCATTTCAATAATATCGCTTGCACAGTGCTCCTTGGGATGTTTAAAGCTTGGGAAATCTTTTTGTATCCAAATCCAGCTTTAAACTTCTCCACAACAGTATCTCGGACCTGCCTGGTGTGTTCCTTGTTCTTCATGATGCTCTGTCAGGGCACTACCAACGTCATTGCTAATCAGCGAATTCGCGCATTGGCGCGAACGCGCATGCGCGCCCAATCACGGGCGAACGCAGTCCGAAATGTGCGTGCGCCAATGCGCACGCGCATACGCAAGTGCGTAATGGCGCTTGGCGCTAAACGGCCTATTTAAAGCCAGCAATCTCAACAACAAGTTGCTGGATGATCAACAGCCTCCCGTGTTCCCTGTGCCTTGTAACCTGCTGATCGTGATTCCCTGTTGCCGACCCGGACTGTCTGACGTTGTTTCTCCTGGCTCCTGACCCCTTGGCTTACTCCTGGTTTCCTGCTGTCTGCTCCTATACTTGACCTCGGCTTGGCTCTTGACTTCTCTACAGCATACTCCCAGTCTGTTCCTGTTTGCATCCTGCTACTGCCTGGCTTGCCAAAGTGTTCCGGACCTGCTTGGAACTTAACAACAAGCTTGGTTCCTGCTACCATCTGGTCATCCCAACCGGCAACCCGTGCAACTTCGGGCACAGCACTCCCTGTCCCACTTCCAGGGGTGCTCTGCACCTAGCCGCAAGGGGGAGCCCTCTCTACACTCCGGCTTCGGATCAGGTACGTGACAGTATCATCCAGCCATGACAGAAGCCGAGAGAGGTGTCTCCCCGTTGGAAGCTTTATGTCAACAAGTTACAGCATTGACCCAAGCGGTTAAGAACCTCCAAGATGGTTACTTCCAGATAGAAGGTCGCCTCCAGAACCTGTCAGCACCATCTTTGCCGGCAACCCCTGGTCCATCCGCTGCAGTCTCCGCCTCCGCTCCTTCAGCTTCAGGACCCTCAGCACCTGCTGTGATGGCTCCTCCCCCTGAGCCGAGGGTACCCACTCCGGAACGTTTCTCTGGTGACCGCAAGAAATTCAAGTCATTTAAAAACGCTTGCCTGCTATATCTGGCTCTACAGCCTAGAACTTTTGCCTCAGAGACAGTTAAAGTGGGGTTTGTTATTTCCTTATTATCCGATGAACCCCAATCATGGGCCCACCATCTGTTGGAACAGAAAGACCCTGTATTGAACTCTATAGACGTTTTCTTTGCTTCTATGGGTCAATTGTATGATGACCCGCAACGCACGGCCACTGCCGAAGCTACCCTCCACAAGTTACAGCAAGGCCGACGTCCTGTGGAGGACTATACCGTGGACTTTCGTAGGTGGGCTGCAGACACGGGTTGGAATGAGGCCGCCCTCAAATATCAGTATCGGCTAGGCCTTTCCGAGACCCTTAAGGATGAACTCGCAAGAATAGAGACCCCCACCACATTGGAAGGTCTCATTCAGCTTTCTATCCAGCTGGACAGACGTTTACGGGAGCGTCGGTCGGAACGTGCACAATTATTTCAGCCATCTTGGATGCTGCCCAAAGTTCCGCCAACTCCGGCACCGCTGCCCACGGCTGCCAGTCCGATTCCCCCTGATGAACCGATGCAGATTGGGGTGGTCCGCGCAGCTTTAACTCCTGCTGAACGACTTCGTCGCCGGCAAGCAAACCTGTGCCTTTACTGTGGAGGAGATGGACACTTTCTTCGCAACTGCCCGGTGAGACCAAGTAAGGCTCCTTCTCCCAGCTACATGCATCTCCAGATTCCGGGACCTTCCCCAACTCACCTAGTCCTCTCTGTGTCTTTACAGGTTTCGGAAGGGGAAGTCAAGCTGCCCGCCATCATTGACTCCGGAGCTTGCAGTTGCTTCCTGGATATCTCTCTAGCAAAGGCCCTTCATATCCCGCTTCAGACTAAAGGCCATAAATTAGAGATCCATCTTGCAGATGGCACCACGCCCAGATCAGGGCCCATTACTCAGGAAACCCTACCTATCCTTTCCACAACTGGCCCCAACCATCAGGAATTCCTTCACTTTGATGTCCTTCCTTCACCCATGTTTCCCATAATTTTGGGAATTCCTTGGTTACGGGCACATAACCCACAGATAGACTGGCTCAAAGGGGAGGTTTCCTTCAAATCAATGTACTGCCTCCAACACTGTATGCCACCTGGAATCCCGCAGTCTACAAGCTGTCTCTCCATCCAACCTGTCTCTAATGCCAGCCAAAAGGTCCCTTCAGTTTATCACGACTTTCTGGATGTCTTTGACAAGAAAAAAGCGGACGCACTACCACCTCACCGTCCCTATGATTGCCCAATTGAACTGTTGCCCGGTGCAGAAATTCCCTTTGGGCGTATCTTTCCACTTTCTGAAACAGAGCTTGAAGCCTTACGTCAATATATTGATGAGAACCTCAAGAAGGGATTTATTCGTCCTTCTTCTTCCCCGGCAGGAGCTGGGATCTTCTTCGTGGAGAAGAAGGATCACACTCTCAGGCCATGTGTGGATTACAGGGACCTAAATAAAATTACCATTAAAAATCGGTACCCTCTTCCCCTCGTTCCCGAACTCTTTCAAAGGTTCCGTACCGCCCGAGTTTTCACTAAACTAGACTTGCGAGGAGCCTACAACCTGGTACGGATCCGCGAGGGCGACGAGTGGAAAACTGCCTTTCGAACCCGCTTCGGGCACTACGAATACCTTGTCATGCCCTTCGGGCTGTGCAACGCCCCGGACACTTTTCAACACCTAGTGAATGATATCTTCAGAGAATTTTTGGACAACTTTCTCATTGTTTACTTGGATGATATCCTTATTTTTTCTGCCACCCTGGAACTGCACAGAATGCATGTAAGGAAGGTACTGGCTACTCTAAGGAAGCACGGACTTTATGCAAAGTCAGAAAAGTGCGAATTCGAAAAATCGTCTATACAATTTCTGGGCTTGATCATCTCAACAGATGGAGTGGCAATGGATCCTCAAAAAGTATCTGCCATCCTGGAGTGGCCTGCTCCCACAGACAAGAAAGGCATCCAAAGGTTTGTGGGTTTTGCAAACTTCTACCGGAGGTTTATCAAAGACTTTTCTCGCATTATTGCTCCTATTACCCAAATGACCCGGCAACACACCCGTTTTCAATGGTCCACTGCAGCTCAGATGGCATTTGACAAGCTCAAAGCCCTGTTTACCTGTGCCCCTGTGTTACAACATCCAGATCCAGCCTTGCCTTACGTCCTAGAAGTCGATGCTTCAGAAGTGGCCACAGGAGCAGTTCTCTCCCAACGCCAAGGACCCAAGGCGATGCTTCACCCAGTTGCTTTTTTTTCCCGGAAGCTCAGCCAACCTGAAAGGAATTACGATGTGGGTGATCGGGAACTGTTGGCCATTAAGGCTGCTTTTGAAGAATGGCGGTATCTGTTAGAAGGTGCAGCACATCCGATAATGATATTCACGGACCACAAAAATCTTGAATATCTCAGATCGGCCAAACGTTTGAGACCTCGACAAGCCAGATGGGCATTATTTTTCTCAAGATTCAATTTTCATCTCACGTACCGTCCGGGCTCCAAGAACGGGAAGGCGGACGCTCTCTCATGGATGTTCCCTGAAACCCCTGTGGATACCACCCCCAGCACTATCCTGTCCTCCCAAAATTTTCTCCTAATGCAACCAGACCTTAGGTCTACCCTGGAATCAGCCTCTGCCCAATGTTTTGTTCCTGAGATCCCTTCACTCGAGAAACGAGGAAAACTTTTTTGGCACAAGGACAAGATCTTTGTACCTCAGGAAACCAGACTCGCAGTCTTTAAAGCATGCCACGATCACCAACTAGCTGGCCACTTCGGGGTCCGCAAAACTCTGGAACTAATCCAACGAGTCTATTGGTGGCCAAACTTAAGGCAGGACTGTCAAGATTACGTGAGCTCCTGTACAATCTGCCTTCGTAACAAGGGCAGCCACGTCCAAGCCTGGGGTCTACTAAGACCACTTCCTGTCCCAAGTCGGCCGTGGGAAATGTTGTCTATGGACTTCATAGTAGATCTACCCTCTTCAGACGGATTCTCCACAATCATGGTGGTGGTGGATCGCCTATCAAAAATGGCCCACTTCTTGCCCATGATAGGTACTCCTTCGGCCATGGACACGGCACACACTTTTGTGAAAGAGATCCTAAGGCTACATGGTCTACCCGGCAGTATCGTGTCCGATCGTGGGGTACAATTTACCTCCAAATTCTGGAGGGCGCTCTGTAAGGTCTTAAACATCCAGGTCTGCTTGTCTTCAGCTTACCACCCTCAAACTAATGGCCAAACTGAAAGAACTAACCAGACATTGGAGCAATACCTCCGCTGCTTTTCTACCTTTTCCCAGGACAACTGGGCAGTCTTACTGCCATGTGCGGAATTCGCTTATAACAACTCCATCCATGCCTCCACTCGTCAATCTCCATTCTGGGCGAACTACGGATTCCACCCATCATCTCTGCCTACACCTATGCCCGAAGCTACTGTACCTGCCGTCCAAGACAGGGTAGCCCTTATACAAGAAAACTTCCTACTCTTACAGGAAACTTTGCAAAAAGCACAAATGGATTACAAGGAATTCTATGACAAGAGGAAGAAGGACAGTCCAGCTCTGAAGGTAGGAGACAAAGTGTGGCTCTCCACAGTAAACCTTAAGTTGTCCTGCCCATCCAGAAAGCTGGGTCCGAAGTTCATTGGCCCCTTTTCGATCAAAAGGATGATCAATCCCGTGGCTTTTGAACTTTGTCTTCCAAGCACATACAGGATTCACCCAGTCTTCCACGTCTCCCTGCTAAAGCCTGCAAATCCTGGCCCCTTTCCTGGAAGAGATGACTTGCCTCCACCTCCTGTTACGGTAGATGGAGAAACTGAGTACGAGATTGAATCCATCTTGGATTGCCGGAAAAGAGGAAGGCAGGTTCAGTACCTGATAAAATGGAAAGGCTATGCACCTGAGGAGAGTTCGTGGGAACCGGCGAAGAACATACACGCTCCCAGACTCCTGCGAGTGTTCTTCAACAGATTCCCTGAAAAGCGATCTTACTTGGGCATCCGGAGGCTGCCCCTCGGGGGGGGGCACTGTCAGGGCACTACCAACGTCATTGCTAATCAGCGAATTCGCGCATTGGCGCGAACGCGCATGCGCGCCCAATCACGGGCGAACGCAGTCCGAAATGTGCGTGCGCCAATGCGCACGCGCATACGCAAGTGCGTAATGGCGCTTGGCGCTAAACGGCCTATTTAAAGCCAGCAATCTCAACAACAAGTTGCTGGATGATCAACAGCCTCCCGTGTTCCCTGTGCCTTGTAACCTGCTGATCGTGATTCCCTGTTGCCGACCCGGACTGTCTGACGTTGTTTCTCCTGGCTCCTGACCCCTTGGCTTACTCCTGGTTTCCTGCTGTCTGCTCCTATACTTGACCTCGGCTTGGCTCTTGACTTCTCTACAGCATACTCCCAGTCTGTTCCTGTTTGCATCCTGCTACTGCCTGGCTTGCCAAAGTGTTCCGGACCTGCTTGGAACTTAACAACAAGCTTGGTTCCTGCTACCATCTGGTCATCCCAACCGGCAACCCATGCAACTTCGGGCACAGCACTCCCTGTCCCACTTCCAGGGGTGCTCTGCACCTAGCCGCAAGGGGGAGCCCTCTCTACACTCCGGCTTCGGATCAGGTACGTGACATGCTCTCTGCGCTTTAAACGGACCTCTGAGACTATCACAGTGCAGGTGCATTTATACGGAGACTTGATTACACACATGTGGATTCTATTTATCATCATTAGTCATTTAGGTCAACATTGGATCATTCATAGATCCTCACTGATCTTCTGGAGAGAGTTTGCTGCACTGAAAGTAAAGGGGCTGAATAATTTTGCACGCCCAATTTTTCAGTTTTTTATTTGTTAACAAAGTTTGAAATATCCAATAAATTTTGTTCCACTTCATGATTGTGTCCCACTTGTTGTTGATTCTTCACAAAAAATTACAGTTTTATATCTTTATGTCTGAAGCCTGAAATGTGGCAAAAGGTAGCAAAGTTCAAGGGGGCCGAATACTTTCGCAAGGCACTGTATATATACTCTGGCAGGCTCCTACTTATATAACTAAAAAGGACTTTTTCGGAAGTAAATACATTGCTTTCCTCCTTTTTTTGGGGACACACTGTATCTGCCGGGCCATGGCAGAGGTTTAGCTCTCCCCAACCTCCAAGGTAACTACCTGGCGGCCCTACTACTGACAGATATTCACTGCTGGCTTTTCCTTATGCTGAATATTGCTTCTGTGGCTACACAGGCTGCACTTATGCAATCCTAAAAAGCATTGATTATTATTTTATACAGAAATGGCCCTTATCCTACTGGAGGGGCAGATATCCTTAAATTGTCTTATATAATCTTTCATATCTGTAATCATAAAACAAATGGAACTTCCTTTGAGACCTCTCCTAATGCTCCCTTTATGGTGTAACCCCCAACTGCCCGAACTATACAGAATCCCAGAAGGGACCCGCTGGGCCAGATATGGTATTAAATACACACATCACTTGTTTCCTAAAGGTAAATTTAATACGTTTGGGGCCCTACAACAGGGGTTTGGGATCCCTAACATCTTCTACTTTTATTCTATACTATTGTGCCACACAGTGACAGAGCAGTTTGGGTTAACAGAGGTATCCTTACAGCCTTCTAAACTGGAGGCACTTCTATTTGAGACAGACCATTCAAAATTAATTTCCAGATACTATCTATTACTGCTGACCTACTATTCCCTAAGGAAGGAAAGGGTTTTTGGGCAGTGGAAGGCTGATATCCCTTCCCTGACTGATGAGGCATGGGAGGATATAGTTGATTCACAACTTTTTACGGTTATATCTGCTGGAATCAAGCTGATCCAGTTTAACTACTTTCGCAGAATTTATTATACCTCCTCTCGCTGGAATAAAATGGGTTTCGCAGACCCAAGGGGCCTGGTAAAGATGTTGGAGGGACTCCATGCTATTTTTTTTTAATTCTGTCATAGGGTTCCCCTTAACCACTTAAATACAGGGCACTTTCACCCCCTTCCTGCCTACACCAATTTTCAGCTTTCAGTGCTCTTTGGCATCTATGGGAAATCTTGTTCAGCATGGCATGGCACTGCTCACGAACTATAAATGACAGGGACACAAAACTTGGGGAGCACTGAGAGGGGACCCAGGACTATAACATATCTGTACATTTTAAAAGTGGTGTATGCCTGTACACTACACTGACAAAGCCAACTCAACACACTATACACTAACTACCTGCCTAATCTCTATCGTCACACACTATACACGGCTGCTGTTTAAGCAGCAGCCTTATATAGCGTGGGGCATGGACTTAGCCCCCGAGCCGTGATTGGCTAAAGGCACCCTTACACTGCCTTACTTTAACTGACAATTGTGCGGTCGTGCAAAGCTGTACCCAAATAAAATGTATGTCTTTTTTCCCACAAATAGAGCTTTCTTTTGGTGGTATTTGATCATCTGTAATTTTTATTTCTTGCGCTATAAACAAAAATAGAGTGACAAATTTGAAAAAAAAAAAAAAACATTTTTTTACTTTCTGCTATTCAACACAGCCAATGAAAAAAATTAAAAAATAAAATTTTTTCATCAATTTAGGACAATATGTATTCCACTACATATTTTTTGTAAAAAAAAAAAATCCCAATAAGTGCATATTGATTGGTTTGCAAAAAAGTTATAGCGTCTACAAACTATGCAATATTTTTATGGAATTTTTATTTATCTATTTTTACTAGTGACGGCGGCGAGCAGCGATTTTTAGCAGGACTGTGACATTGCAGTAGACAAATCAGACATCTAACTGACACTTTTTGGGGACCAGTGACACTAAAACAGTGATCAGTTACATAGTTAGACAGGTTGAAAAAAAGACACAAGTCCATCTGGCTGAACCAATAAAAAACAAACAACAGTAAAGAAAACACAACCATACAATCCCATATACACAATCCTATACCCGCAGCTCATCCAGAGGAAGGCGAAAAACCCCAGCAAAGCATGATCCAATTTGTTAAAGCAGGGGAAAAAGTTCCTTCCTGATCCCCTGAGAGGAAATCAGTTATTCCCTGGATCAACTGTATCCATCAATATTAGTACCCAGTTATATTATTTACACTTATGAAAGAATCCAGGCTTTTTTTAAAATTATCTAGTCAGCTGGCCAGAACCTCCTCAAGAGGGAGTCTATTCCACATTTTTACAGCTCTTACTGTGAAGAAACCTTTCCATATTTGGAGACTAAATCTCTTTTTCTCTAGACATAAAGAGTGCCCCTTGTCCTCTGTGATGACCTTAAAGTGAATAACTCAACACCAAGTTCACTATATGGACTTCTTATGTATTTATACATGTTGATCATATCCCCCCTTAATCTCCTCTGCTCAAGAAAGAATAAATTCAGTTCCTTTAATCTTTCCTCATAGCTGAGCTCCTCCATGCCTCTTATCAGTTTGGTTTTTCTTCTCTGCACTTTCACGAGTTCCCCGATACCCTTTTTCAGAACTGGTGCTTAAAACTGAACTGCATATTCCAGATGAGGTCTTACTAATGATTTGCACAGGGGCAAAATAATATCTCTCTCTCTCTGGAGTCCATGCCTCTGTTAATACAAGAAAGGACTTTGCTTGCTTTGAAAACCGCAGCTTGGCATTGCATGCTATTATTAAGCTTATGATCTACCAGAACACCCAGATCCTTTTCTACTATGGATTTCCCCAATGGTCTTGCACGGTCACTGCACTAATGACACTGACAAGGAAGGGGTTAACTACGGGGTCATCAAAGGGTTAAACATGTCTCTAGGAGGTGCTTTCCAACTTTGGGGGGGGGGGGGTTGCACTGATTGGGGGAAGACAGAGATCCTGGTCCCTGCTTAGCAGGAACACAAGAGCTCCATCTTGTCCCCTTGCAGAATGGCAATCTGCCTTGTTTACATAGGCAGATCGCCGTTCTGCCTCTCCCGAGGATGATCGCGGGTGGCTGGCAGACATCGAGTCCGCCGGACCTGCTATTTGACATCCCCGCTAGCCAATCATGGCGCAATCGCGCCGCTGGAGCCATCTAGTGGCTATTGAACAAAATCACAGGCAGGTACGTCTTTTCACTCAATAGAGCCACACTGCCGCAGTAAATACATGGTAGCCAGTCAGCAAGTGGTTATAGGGACATTTTTTCTGTAGATAAAACCTGAGCCTAATTTACACAGCTCACAGTCTTTATCAAATAAATATGTTTTAACTTGCTGCCCAAGCCAATTCTGACACTTCTCACATACATGTAAACATCTGAATTTTTATTTTACTAGATAATTACTTAGGACCCCCAAACATTATCTATTTTCTAAAAGCAAAGGTCACAGGGAAAAAAAATGTTGGATGTTGCAATTTGCGCATTGGTTTTTCAAACGTAAATATTTTGGAAAAAATACACTTTTAAGTGGTTGTAATCTTCAGACATGAAATATGAACAAAGCATATCCTTCTATAGTGTCTACTTGTATCAATTAAAAGCTGTAAGTGTCATTTCTATCTGCTGCTTCATTCCTCTGCTCTCAGCATGATTCACTGACAAGTTTTCCTGACACCAAAAAAAAAAGAAAAAAAAAGGTGACAGGGGAGAAACCGATAGCTGATAGCCTCAGCTCTGTTCCTGTGTGCTGTGTGGAGGGGGTGTGTGTCTCTTCCCTTCAATCAGCTCTTAGAGCTCTCCTCACTGAGCTCTGAAGTGTGTATTTTCATCTCTCCACCCCCTTTTTTCTGAACTCTCAGATAAGCTTTATAATTCAGCACTTTGAACAGATGTAGAGAAGAGAAAACTGCAGATAAACAGGTACAACTTATGCAAGAGGATTTGCTATAGCTCTGTGCATCATCTGAGGGCAGAGACGGAACTGTCAGAACCCCGCTCTCCTCTATGGGAGATCAGATGAGAACGGACTGCCTGTCTGTTCTCATCTGATCCAATCCTTCAGATGTATGGAAAATAGGGATTCCATCCATCTGGATTTCACAGACACGATCAGATCGAATAGCAGCGGGTGTCAGCGGAGATGTCTCCGCTGACATCCCCCGCTCCATAGGGCTGCATGGAGCATCCTATCCGGTCCGCCTGAAAAACTGACAGGCAGATGGGATCGAAAAGCCCACGTGAAAGGGGCCTTAAGGTTTACAGCAACTATAATTAATTTTAGTGCACACAAACACAATATAATACCCAACTGTTCGGTAACATATAAATAATGATATTATTTAGTGTAAATGATACCCAACATGTCATGCCTTAAAAAAGTGCATGCTCGTGGAATTGTGGTGGAATCTCACTGTAATTAAAAAATCTCCATAGGCGACACTTTAAAAACCTTTACAGGTTACCAGTTTAGAGTTACACAGAAGTAGGGATAGACCAATTATTGGCAAGGCCGATATTGACTTTTGCCGATATATCTGTATCGGCCCTGGAACTGGCCGATATTCCAAATATTGCTCATGTAAGGGTAAAGTTATGTCACATAGCATAATTCCGTTTACAAATGTTATTGAATATGCCACTCACATATGTACAAATTAAAGATATAAGCAATGAAGTGATGTCATGACATCAATTCCGGGTACTGGCGCCAGATTAAAAAAAATGACAGCATTCAAAACAGCCAAACTTGGCGTTTTGAATGCGTTCAAGTGCAGAGGAGGGGTTTGGGGTCTCTTAGACCCCAAGATCCCTCCAAAAGAGTACCTGTCAAGTGATAAAAATAAAAAAACTTTTTTTTTTTAAATGTACGAAAATATCGGCCCCTATCGGCCGATACCGATATGCAATGGCTAAAATATCGGTATCGGCAACGAAAAACCCATATTCATCGATCACTACACAGAAGGTCTGGTGCTAGAACTATTGCTCTCATTCTGATGTTTGTCGCGATACCTTATATGCGTGGTGCGAACACCTTTTACATATGCATGTGGGACCTACATATGCGTTTACATTTGTACCTGAGCACAGAGGCGATTAAAACTTTTAAAAATGTTATTATTTATTTTAAACTGTCTCTTTATTTATTTCTGAATCACCTGTATTGCTATTACAAGTGTTTAACAACATTAGTACAGTACAGACTTTTTGAGCATGGAGCGTTATGTGTTTTTTCAATGCATGTTTGTAGCTACGAGAGCTTGGGGTGCCATTAACAGTTATTGGCACCGAAAGCACTATGCACATTTGTAGGAAGTTTTTTTGTGCTTTTCTGAAAAGCATGAAAAAAAGCACATTCTTGCATGTTTCTGCACACGCATAGTGTGTGAATGCAGCCTAAATTCCAAACTATATTAATAACAATTTAAAGAATATTGGTTCCAAAACTGATCTTTGGAGCACACGACTATCCTTTTAAATATTGCATTTTCTAAGCGAATAATCATTTACACATTAGGCTTCTATGATAAATCCTATCAAATGTTATATCTAAGTCAAAATGTACTATATCCACAGACACCACTCTGTTCAAGTTCTACTTACCTCCTAATAAAATGAAGGCAGAATTGTTTGACAGCGACGGTCTATCATAAATTGATACAGGCTACCACTTGTATTATTTCCTGAAACATATTCTCAAAACAGCCATGTGGTGAATTTGAAATTGTGTCCACACCATCCTTTCAAAAAATTGCCTAATCTTTTTTCCCAGTGACCAACCTGCCTTTAACTTTATCATATTTTGCAAAAGGAACTCATTGACGTCAACAAACATTTATATAAAGAATTATGGTGTGCTTCTTTAACACCAAATTATTTAATGCTTTGGGGGGTTCTAAAGGTATCTTTTAAGTAAAAAAATCAAGGAAAGTCAATGATTGACTATTGCTAATTTAATTTTTGCGAGTGTTTTAATGGGTAGGGAATAGAGTGAATAATAAAAAATTTGTACACTGAAAGAGCAGAAGGGCATGTGGCCAAAATAAGTATTTATGCCCCTCCTAGCCATTATAACAGGTTAAATTAATGTATTCTATTTCTTCCTCCTCCTTGTGCATACAGTAAACACGGTCTTTGAGATTTTGTTAAAGGCATAGGCAACAGGGTGTTGGAGATTATGGCATCATGTGTGCTCAGAAAAAGTAGGAGGTGAGGAGTTGTAAGAGAATGCAACTCTAGTAGGACAGTATGTTGCTTTTCTGTTTTGTGTTGTAGCTATATTCTTCTTTCTGTCCCAGAAACAAAAGAAGGTGCAAACTTAGTCTTGGCATTCATACTAGGCATTCCGAGTTGGGGGAGGTTGCTGGCTAGCTGGTAAATGTGCTGGGCAAAAAAATATTTTTTTTATATACTGAATATTTTGGGGTGGCTGCTTTTTTGTCCAGATTAGTTAGGGCTACTCACTACTAAAAATGTGGACCAATGGAGGCACAATATCACAGAATGTTATGGTGTGGATTGACAAAACTTAATAGATTTTGGCATTCAGCAAACTGGTTTGGATAAATCAGTTTACTAACCACTAGCCATTCGGCTTTTCAGATAGGTGTTCTTTCTTAGGTTTAAGTATAAATGGCATGTTACTGTAACAATATATCAAACTGGAAAAAGTCTAAAAGGTAACTGTGTTAGTAGTAGTCGGTGAAGCAATAGCGACAAACATCATGGAAAAATCCCACTCAGAAGACTGACAGTATGTTCACAAACATGAGCATCTTTTGCTTTCTATTAATTTTATGTTTCTATAATACTTCATGAAACACCACCTTTAACCTTTTTTTATTTATTTTTTACATATGTGTAGGAGTATAATTTCTCTAATCCTCCTGAGAGCAGAGACAGTTGCTTACATACAGACAATTAATTTCAATTAAACAATTTTGGATTTTGCATACATTAATCATTGCAAAACATACCAATGTGCATTTGTTCAAATAGATCAAAGATGGTAAAGTTTGCAAAATAAGTTGTGAACTGAAAAACAGAAGAGAAATGCTTAGCCCATTCTTAAAGAGACCATTGATTTTAATTTTTTTATTAATTCAACTTTCAAAATGGGAAAGGATTTTAACAGCAGTGTGGTACAGTGGTAACCCCTGTTTGGTTCGTGGCAGAACTTTGAACATCACAAAGAACCGAATAAAGAACCCTATTGAGGCCTACGGGACCTGAACTGAACTGCCATAGAGGACATGTATCAATTAAAAAAAGTTTGTAAAAAAACATCATTTTTAAATGAGCAGTCATTTACTGATGCTTAAAGTGAAACCATCAAAATGTGAAACAATAAAAATAATACATTCCTTTAAATATAGTGCCTAGGGGTTCCTCTTAGCCTGCCTGTAAAGTGGCACATCCGTACCGTGTATAGAACCTGATAATGACTTTTATAAAGACAAAAAATGACATTTTCCATATAAGCTTTATTTTATAAACAATGGCTTGGAGAGCCAATCTGTATGATGAGGCCACAATTTAGTGAACTCGGAACAAGATTAGAGATTTTCTGGATACATTTTGGTGTCTCTTTCGCAAACTTTGGATAGAAGTAGCAGAAAAATAGGGCTATGGGTGTTAGTGTTGCCTTCACACCGAAATCTTATAGAGGTACTCTTGATAAAAGCAAGAATTGGCCTAACTGTCAAAAGTTGAAATGATATGCACCTGTCAAACAGGTCAAACAGGTGCAGAAAAATTGGTCCTTGGGTGTTAAATGTGCCCATGAAACCCACACCAGAAAAATTCTTCCAGATTGAATCAACACCTACAAAGCTAGACAGCCTAGACAGTCTTTCAGAGATTCAAGATCCAGAAAGATCTTAATCAGCGACATCCGCATCAGGGGCTTGATATCTGCTGCTAATCCCAGGCTGATTTATTTTGATAAACATCAGCTGGTCCATGGAGTCTGTGGACAGACGCGCTCTCTTATTTGTCACAAAACCTCCGGCAGCACTGATTGCCCATTCAGAAAGCACACTGGATGCAGGGCAGCCCAGAAACTCAGTTGCATACTAGGCAAGTTCTGGCCAGTGGTCTATTCTCATGACCCAGTAATGATGCCACAACATTGCCTTTCATGTGATGGTAGAGAGCTGAAATGGGCATACAAGAAAATAAAGTCTGGAAACCAGCCACTGTGGTACAGCACATTCTTAAAATTCACGGAAGTGGGCAGAATCCACCAGACAGAAAGGCAGGAGTTGTAAAGCCAGAGATTTTGACAAGCTTGAATTTAGACGCTGGTCATGTGGGTGGCAGTGACTATTTTTTTTCGCTGCAGCAGATGGGGCAAAGCCTGCTATAGTCTATAGCTGGTAGTGTGCTACTGGCAGATGTGCTGCAAGGACCTGGGAGCCCTGCACTATACCATCATCCCTGTCAGTTGAGGCTGCTGAGAGGTCATGAGACATAGCGGGGGTAGACCAGAAAGGGGCGAATGAGGAGGAGCAGAATTGTATCCCTTTTGTGTGGCTTTTGCCAATAGGCTGAGTGGTGGGAGGTTAAGTGCCTTGTCAAGCATGTGGTACTCAAATGGCTGGTGTTTTTGCCACGCTTGATGTGTTTGAGGCAAAGTTTGCAAATTGCAACAGTTTGATAGGCTGCACATGTGCTAAAAAAGGCCCAAACAGCCGAGCTGTGGGCCAGGAGATAGCAGCTTCACAAACTGATGGAATAGGGTGGCTGCTCCCTACTCTTCCATGATGGCAGCTTCTTTGGGGTTGTGCCTCACCCTCACTTTCCTCCCCTGCTCTACCTGGCACCCAAGTTACGTCAGTGACCTCATAATCATCCTCCCCTTCATCTTTATTATCACTGGAGACAACTTGGCAATACGCTGCGGCTGGGGGAAAATGACGGCCAATTTGTTGTGTACCAGTGTTCCCCCCTCTCCGAAGGCTCATGTGCCTACCTTCCTCAACCTCAGAACCAACTTCGGAATCAAGTAATGGCTGTGCATCGTCAAGGAGCAAGTGGCTGACGCTGTGTTCAAATAACTCAGCTAACTCCTCCATGCCTAATGCTGCGTCTTTGGCAGGAGTAGATGTGGACAAGGAGGCAGAATAAGCCACTCTAGCAGCTGCAGTGGACTGCACACTAATCTCTGCTTGGATGACGGAGGATGAGGATGGTTTATTAAGCCAGTCCACCATCTCCTCTGCATGCTGTGGCTGGATAGCATGGACTATATCACTAAACAGAGGAAATGATGCCCTGCCTGAGGATGGACCACGTCCACCTTTGCCTCTGGACACATACATTGCTGGCCCCCTCACAGTGATTGGGGGGGGCGATTATTACCAAAATATAATATGATGTGGAAATTTGTACGTGAATGCACTTTATTCTATGAAAAGTGGTGTTTGGTGCACTTTAACTTGAGCACTCACTAGACTCACACACTCCACTTACACACTACAATATACTGCAGTAAAGCTACACTGACACACTGCAATATACTACAGTAAATCTGCACTGGTACACTGCAATATACTGTGGTAAACGTGAACTAGCGCACTGAAATATACTGCACTGAGATATACTGCGTTAAATGTGAACCTACGCACTGAAATATACTGTGTTATTAACACACTGCAATATACTGCGATAAACGCGCACTAAGGCAATGAAGTATACTGCGTCAAACGTGCACTAATGCACTGAAATATGCTGCGGAAAACGTGCACTAGTTCACTGAAACATACTGTATTAATCATGCACTGACGCACTGAAATATACTGCTTTAAACGTGCAGTAACACACTGAAATATACTGCGTTAAACACATGAAGCACTGAACACAGCTCTCTTCACGCCAATATCACACTGTAAATGGCCGCTATGGGGAGAATATTTTTATAGTGTGGGGTGGGACTAAGAGCAATGAGCCATGATTGGGCACAGTCATCATTACTTTCTCCAATCAATGCTCTGTGCCTTGATTAGGCAAAGCTTTCATTGCTTCAGCCAGTCAGGGCCTCCAATGCACTACCCAGCAGCACAGTGCATTGTGGTCGTTTGGCGGGCCGAACAAATGGTCGAATGCCCTGAAAATTCAGGTGTCATCGAACAGGCAAACAGCCAATGTTCGGCCCGAACTCATGCCCAACTCTAATCATCGGTTATGTGTCCACAGTACCAAATGCAGCAGCCTTGGGGGCTAGGCAATCTAAACCAATTTTGCCAGAAAGAGCGCCAACTGCCTACATCTAAGCAGGTTCTCCCACAGTGATAATCACTGGAAATCCCAATTAAGAATATGCAGAAAAAGGTCTGCAATTGTGATCTCTGGTACAGAGGTGTTACAGTGGCTCTGAGGAAGAGGCTGAAGCCTCGAAACGCGTCAGCCGTCATCTCATTGATCTTGGACGATCATATGGACTAATCCGGACATTTGGGCAACTGAGCTCGATATGATATATTTACATCTATGTCTGTGAGTAGCCACTTTTAAGTGTTTCTTGAATAAAAGCCTTATATTGAGGATAATGCGCTAGGTCGGTGCGCCCTTTCTTTGTTTCTTTGCCTTTAGTACCGGTGGACTACCCCAGTCCGTTTTGGGCAGCAAGAACCCAGCCATCCGAGAAGCCAGGTGTGAGTCCCGTGAGGAGTGTGGTTGGGGGGCTCGAATCCCAAGCGCAGGAGAAAGGTGTTTTCACCTTATTGTTTTCTTTGTGATCTCTGGTAGCCTGGTCACCACATGAATATGTCATCTGATGCCAGCAAAGTGACAACATCAGGCTTTAAAAGAGAAATGTTGGGTCTCACAGCCCATCATTTTCTAAAGGGGATTTGTTTGTGGAGGCTATATGGAATGGCTCGGGGAGGGGGGTTTATACTGGCTCTAAGTGCCCCTGTTTGTGAATGTACCATGCATGCTAAAGGCACAAAGGTAATTGACTTTTCGTGTGAATATGTGTGTTTGTTGTAGGGGCATTTTTGGGTGTAAACTTTTTTTTCAAGGCAGAGACTACAAGGAATGGTACAATGTTCTCTGTGGGACAAGCTAGAGCTACATAAATGAATAAAATAAATACAATTTGTTGTGTTTCCAATAACTGAGTGCTGTTAGATCACAATGGGTTAACACTGTTCTGTCTCTGGAAACATGATAATGATCCTGTTTAAAAAGTGATCACGTAAACAAGCACTTCAATCACTGAATATGGGTGCAGAATATGGAAATGTGTTAGTAGTTTAACAAAAAAGAGATGATGAGGGAAAGAAGAGCAAGACAGGGAAGAGACAGTATAAGGCAAGAATAGACAGAATAAAAAGATAAAAGGAGAAAAACAGTCTGGCAAGACAGAGAACTGGAGACAGTTGAAAATAAATTTGCCCAGAGGGTGATAGGAAGAGAGATGTGAAGTTTTAATCCCTGGCCAGGAGCTTGATCCAGTAATGTTCAGTATAAACTAGCAGGCAGCTGATGTATGATTTGGTACAGCTTGTTAGAAATTTAGTTTAAGGCACATCCAGCAGCTGGGGGGAGTACAAAAGGAGCAAACAAGTGGGCAGGCCTAAAAGACACTAGGACTTTGTTTAGAATCAGGATTGTAAAGGGGTAAGATTTTTCTCTGGGGGAAATCAAGAATTTTACAAAAACTGTTAGTCTACACAAAATGCAGAAACACGAAACAAGGATTTAGCAAAAGTAAATCAAATAAGTGAAAATGAACTGGATTTTCAATTCCATGTGTAAATAGAGGAGGGGAGAAAAAATCACCTATGCATCAGTTATGCTCACCTTATCTGCGGTATTTGCTGATTTCCCCATCAAGCTGATATGTGGTTCATGATAGCTTTCAATGGCACAAAACTGACCAATATTCATGCTTAAACCAGGGTCAATTTTCCCAAAAAATTTGCAGACACTTAGATTATACATAGAGATAATTCTCATGGTGTGTAGTATGCCTTTTGATGCCAGTTCACGCAGTCCAAGTCTTAGCTCTATTTCTCAGTTTGGAATGATTTTAAAAATCCATGTGATTAAGTGATCAAATGTCATTATCACTCACACTTTTGAATATAAATATAAATGTGAATTGTATCTGAAAATGCCACTAATTGGTGTATATACTTATGTGCAGAATCTATTAAAAAGACCCTTAAGTGCTGAAGTGAATTTGATAATGACAACGGAATATGAACTGCCATCCGATTTCTGGTAAATACAAACCCAGGTCAAGTACAGAAAAAGGAAGACACTTGTCTGTCGGGGAGAAATTATCTGATGATTCTTTGATCCCCCACATTGTGTCATGAGGAAGAGCTTCCCACCCTTTAAGGACCTTGTCTGACATTACTTTCTATAGCCTGAACTGACATCTTCTTACAGCCCTTTACATATTAAGGAACCATTAAGCCAACACATTAGAAGTTATCTGCAGGCTAATGTTTCCATTATGTGCATGCTGGCTTTGGGACAAGCAGCGCTTTGTTCTTCAGATGTCATACTTTGTATAATAAGAGGGGAGGGGGGCCTCTTAGCTTTTTGGATGACTTTGACATGACTGGCTGTAATCTGGACATGTGCTGTGAGTTGATGCTTTGTGTCTGGATAGTGTACTGGAAAGCACATGCTCTGCTCTCGCTGTTATCAACGTCAACACTGGCACTGGTGCCAGCCAAAAGAGAGGGAAGAACAGCAATAGCCTGGGAATTTCCAGGTCATGCCCATCTCTAGCTTCACTCTTAAAGTCTGTTTTTATTATCTTCGTAATGAAAAAAAAAAAACAGCAGGCATAAAATTGCCAGCACAAAATCGCAAATTTTACTGTTGATCAATGACTTCATGCAATCATTAACACGACTGTGTCACGATCATCTGTATGCTGGAAACTGCAAACTTAAACATTTACCTATGTGAGAGTTTGGCAGTTGTGGGATTTTGCCTGCCAAACTATATTTTCATCGTTCGCACCATGAATGGTTTGTAAAGGATATAGGCAGGCATTATTTTTCTGACCCAAAATGTATATTTACAATGAATTCCTATTGATAAAATAAGACCTTTCTATCTCATTAGATGTTATATCCCTATGCATGTTTGTATAACCTCATACCTTTCCCTTCCATCTCCATTGCTATGGTTATATAATTTTTATAAGCTGCATCTGTTTTATAAAGTAATTTAATAGCATTATTTTTTTAATTTAAAAAAAAAAAAAAAAAGACAAGAGGCACAAATGCAAAAGGAGTAAAAACTGTTCACTTCAAAGTAAATGATCGCTTAGTGAATAAAGTGAAGCTGTGTTTACTTCAAACATTCACAATGAAGTGCAAGCGAAAATCCAATTTTTTTTAATGTCCTTTACACATGGCAAGGTATTTAAAGTGAACAAAGCTTTACTTCATTTATTTACCTAAATGAACATTCACTTTCAAAAGTGAATATTCATTTTATGTGTACAATTTAGTAAATTACCACTAATATCTTGTTTGAATCAATACAGTTTTCGTGGAGCACAAAGAAAGTTTTTGGTTGAAACACTTCCAAACGCCAGAGCCATGTATCTTTGTAAGAATGGGAGGCAGCAAGACCATTTTCCAATGATGTAACAAATGGAACAAGCTATAATTCTGTATGCAAGAGACAAAAATTACAAACGTAAAATGCAAATACAGAACATGCCCCACTGAGATATACTACTACTACCAACAAAACATGCATTGTGAAAGATCCCACTCAACCGACAACCAAGCTGCAGACAGAACTTGTTTCCATGTCATGACAAGGCAGCGCATAAGTGTGAGCATGAGCAATCTCCAACAATTCATTTTGACTAGTACATACACGGTGTCTATAGTGAATAATGCAGCTAAATTAAGAGATGTGCTCCTAGTATAAGCAAGATAAGAAGTAGTTAATTTGAACAAACATAGTTCCATGTACTCATTTATAAAAAGTTGGTGTTTTTTTTAAGAATATATAAATATTTTTAACGGCTTAAACCTTAAACTGTTATTATCAGTGATTAAGATATTCATTAACAAAACTTTGCATAGAAATACCATAGATTGAAAGTCTGCGCACAGTGTAAACAGTTATTTTAAGGTACGTCCACTAGAGGGTGATAACTGTCTATCAGAAGGCCTTCAACTGTAAGCAGAACAAGGGACACAAAGTAATTCACCAACCATCTGATAGAGTTACAGTTAACGCAAGTTATGCCGCAAACATCATCTAAAAATGATCTGAAAGCAAAACAAAACATTTTTAATATATTAATTTCAATAATACTATTTGGACAGTGCCTTGATAACATAATCATCTCCATCGTCGTCAGATATCCCAAAGTTTAAACATCAGATGTTTTATAACCCTCTAGGCCTGGGAGAAAGATGGCTACGTACAGGAGAGCTTGTCAGGATGAGACAGTATTTAGGCAGATAGGATGTCTGGACAAAATCACTGGCCATGGTGGAAGAATACATAACATAAATACCACATGTAAATAAGCAGAAAGTCTCTGCTGATTACAGGAACAGAAAGGCAGAGACCTGGCAGATGGAAGTATAATTCTCAGAGTAAGGGAATTAGTTCAGCAAGGCAAACTGTTTTAGTGATGGTGATATTATTACACAAACTCATTGTGATTTATTGGACAGAAACCATTGAAGAGTAATGGATGGAAAAGTCTGCAGGCTCCAAAATCCCAGCTCAGGATACACAGATGTTTCTTCTTTGGGTGCCTTCCTCTCACACTGCAGTGCTAAACTCTGTATTTTGATATGGTGCATTTGGTGGAACTAACCTCTAATAATAATAAGATCAAGGGAGATTTCCTATGAATTACTGAACTCATAATACTTTGAAGAATTTCAGTGATTTTTTCAGATGTGCTCTAGCACTAATACATACCATATAGAAGTCATTTTACAGTTTAAGCAACAATCAGTTTTCAAGATTGCAAATTAACAGCTGGTAAATTATAGATATAAATCATTAAGGCACGATGATTTTGCTAAAGGTTTTACACTTCTGCACACTGCATACCATTTTGTGTTTATACCATCTTATACTTTTCTCACCAGCCTGGGGATGGGCTTTTGGGTAAGGCTAAAGCACTGCATGTACAGTTCCTTGAAAAAGTATTCATACCCCTTGAAATGTTCCACATTTTGTCATGTTACAACCAAAAACCTAAATATATTTTATTGGGCTTTTATGTGATAGACTAACACAAAGTGGCACATCATTGTGAAGTGGAAGGAAAATTATAAATGGTTTTCAACATTTTTAACAAATACATTTCTGAAAAGTGTGGCGTGTATTTGTATTCAGCCCCCGTGAGTCAATACTTTGTAGAACAACCTTTTGCTGCAATTACTGTACATCTGCAAGTCTTTTTGGAGATGTCTCTACCAGCTTTGCGCATCTAGAGAGTGACTTTTTTGCCCATTCTTCTTTGCAAACTAGCTGTAGCTCTGTCAGATTGGATGAAGAGCATCTGTGAACAGCAATTTTCAAATCTTGCCACAGATCCTCAATTGGATTTAGGTCTGGACTTTGACTGGGCCATGCTAACACATGAATATGCTTTGATCTAAGCCATTCCATTGTAGCTCTGGCTGAAAGTTTAGGGTCATTGTCCAGCTGGAAGGTGAACCTCCCCGCCTGTCTCAAGTCTTTTATAAACTGTAACATGTTTTCTTCTAAGATTTCCCTGTATTTGTCTCCATCCATCCTCCCATTAACTCTGACCGGCTTTCCTGTACCTGCTGAAGACAAGCATCCCTACCACATCATACTGCCACCACCATTTTTCACAGTGGGGATGGTGTTAAATTTTGGTCTCATCTGACCAGAGCACCTTCTTCCACATGTTTGCTGTGTCCCCCACATGGCTTCTCGCAAACTGCAAACGGGACTTCTTATGACTTTCTTTCAACAATTGCTTTCTTTTTCTCACTCTTCCATAAAGGCCAGATTTGTGGAGTGCACGACTAATAGTTGTCCTGTGGACAGATTCTCCCACCTGAGGTGTGGATCTCTGCAGCTCCTTCAGAGTTACCATGGGCCTCTTGGCTGCTTCTTTGATTAATGCTCTCGTTGCCCAGCCTGTCAATTTAGTTGGACGACCATGTATTGGTAGGTTTGCAGTTGTGCCATACATTTTCGGATGATGGATTGAACAGTGCTCCATGAGATGTTCAACGCTTGGGATATTTTTTTATAACCTAACTCTGCTTTAAACTTCCCAACAACATTATCCCTGACCACACTGGTGTGTTCCTTTGCCTTCATGATGCTGTTTGTGCACTAAGGTTCTCTAACAAACCTATGAGGGCTTCACAGAACAGCTATATTTATACTGAGATTAAATTACACACAGGTGGACTCTATTTACTAATTAGGTGACTTCTGAAGGCAATTGATTCCACTAGATTTTAGTTAGGGTTATCAGAGTAAAGGGGGCTGAATACAAATGCATGGCTCACTTTTAAGTTATTTATTTGTAAAAAAAAATTGATAACCATTTATCATTTTTCTTCCACTTCACAATTATGTGCCACTTTGTACAGATAAAAAAGGGAAATAAACATGTTCACCGAGTTTGTGGGATAGAAACTCCAGGTGAAATTTCCCATTACTGTAGTAAAAGGACTTTACGTGCCACTTTGTGTTTGTCTATTACATAAAATCACAATAAAATACATTTACGTTTTGGGTTGCAACATGCCAAAATGTGGAAAATTTTAAGAGGTATGAATACTTTTTAAGGCGCTTTAGTATTAGAAATATTCAAGATGTTCTTTTTGTGTATTTAAAATGACAGCGAGATCACATTGCCACTACGCAAGGCCCACTTTAATCCTCTTGCCAAGGTATCTATGTATATTATTCAAATTTTTTCTATTAGCATGCATATCAACTTTTGCGCTTTTGTGGTGAATGTATATGTTAGGAAGTGGGCTGAAACATCCTTGACAGGACTCCTGCACTCTATGGGACCATTCTAGGTTGTGGTCTCTGCAATCTATGTTCTAACACAATTGCAGATTGGGATTGGTATTCTTTAGTAGTAGCATTCATTAAAATAAAATTTGATATAAATTGGCTTGTTTTGTCCTACTGAAGCATTTTTGTATTACAATGAAGTCCTTGGCAAAGCCAAGGAGATGGAAACTAGTGGTGACTTGAGGCATGAGCAATGCTATACCTAATTGTAAAGCACTGGTAAATGGAACAGTAAAGTGGTAGTCTATGGAAATTGAAGGACTGATTCACAGAATCTTCAAGCTCTGATATATGGATAATGTAAAGCGTTGGTATAAGGAACTGTAAAGCACCAGTATATGGAAATTGTAAAGTATTTATATACATGATTGTAAAGCACCGGTATAAGACAATTGTAAAGCACTGCTATACAAAATTGTAAAGCACTGATTTACAGAGCTGTACCATTCTGGTACACAGAACTGTAAAGCACCGGTATACAGAAACTGTACAGCACTGTTAGAAGGAACTGAAAAGCGCTCATATACAGCAACTGTACAGCACTGTTAGAAGGAACTTTACAGCACTGGAATATGTAATTGTAAAGCACTGGTGTGCAGAATTATAAAGAACTGGTATATGGAATTGTAAAGCACTGTTATAAGAAATTGTTAAGCACTGGCATACAGGATTTACCTGTCCTTTAAAACACTGGTGACCCTGTTACCAAGATCAACAGGTGTCCTAAAGTGGTTGTAAACCCAATACAATGACTTTTACCTATAGGTAAGCCTAAATTAAGGCTTACCAGGTGCTGTAAATATCTCCTAAACTTGCACCGAGATATTTACATGGCATGCAGCCGATGAGGTCATCGGCACATGCGCTCTGAAGCCACCCGTGCCGTGACTGGCAGCTCCCGTGCGCATGCTTGGGAGTGACGTCACGTGGCTCCGGCCAGCAATACAGCCGGAGTCCGCAGACCCGGACGGAAGATGGGTGAACATGGATGCGACCGGCAGCAGGGACAACGCCGGCTTCGTTGCAGGTAAGTGTCACAATGTGCTAGTATGTAATGAAAAAAAAAAAAGAAAAAAAAATTAAGAGTTTACTTCCTCTTTAAGCTAGCCATACACTATAAAAAGTTTGGCTAGCTCCTGATGAACTGGACAGCGTTAGATCAGTGGGTGGCCCTGACTCCACCCTTATCCCAGACATCCTTTGTTTTAAAAAATCAAAGGAGTTGGGTGGAAAAATGTCAGCGGAAAAGCAGCTGCTTTCAGTTGGATGCAGCCACTGCTCAGGTGTTTTGACAAATGGCTGGGCCGGCCACCAAAATACACAGATTCTTCCTCCTGTGCTGTATAGAATTATACAGAATTGTAAATCGTTGGTATACTTAAATGGTAAAGTACAAGTAAACTGAATTGTAAGGCACTGGTATACTGAATTGCAAAGCACTGGTATATGGAATTGTTAAAGCTTGTATAGAATGGTTGGAGCACCCTCTCTGGTATTTGATCAGCTTGGGCTGGAAGTCAAATGTTTTTCCTCTAGTCCTATTAATGTTATAGATTATTTGCTTACGCCAATAACCTTAGTGCTGGTTTTCCTTCAATCCCTGGAATCGCACTAAGAGGCTATCAAATACGTTGTTACAGTTGCCATATTTCAACCTTCTAGTGTTGTTTCTGAGCAGTCAATTTATGGCCATAGTGTTAAAACAGCTCCAGGCTGCAACAAACATACTTTTCAAAAGGTAGTAAAATGTGTGCAATAGCATACTAGAAGCTTTTTAAACCCCTGCCGGGATATTCAGTTCCAAGTCATGAAATATGTCTTCATTGTTTCTTTATCTGAAGCAAGCTGTCTTCCTGTTCCCTTCTTTTATAAAAACAGGATAAAAAACGCCTGATACAAATGTGACAACAGAGAAAGGTTAAGGAAACAGAGTGAGAATCTTGTTTGAGGCCTCCTGCCCCTGACGTTCCTATAAATGCTGGCAGGTTTATTGATCGAGACTTGTCTCATTTTAATGACAGGCTCAATAATTTGCTTACTGTGTCCTGTGTCAGGCTGTTCTTTCTAATACCATTTAGTCCAGGAACTTGAAAAATGTCTCATCACTGCACATTTCAGCTCTAGGATACACAAAGAAGCTGGGTAGTTAAAAGGAGATATAAGGTATGCAAGGGAACCTTGTAACAATATCCAGCTTTAGAAAGTGTTGGAAAAACAGAACAATAAAAGGAATGAAGGACAGTGTAAGCCAAATTGGGAATGCCGTTACATATCTACCACTGTGACCAAAAATGTGTGATTCTAGCTCTTGCACCTAGAGAATAGCAGACAGGTGCTGTATATGCAAACACGTTAAATGAGAAGTACATCCAAAGCTCATTTGGCTGTACTTCTCCTGTGGACCACAGGAGTGCAGTTCGTTTTGCACTCCTGTGACCCATTTTCAGCAGACAAGGGGCTGAACTCACAGAGTCGGTCCAGGCTTGGGAAGGATCGTGACCTTATGGTCGGGATCTGCCCACATGCCTGGAACAGCACCCGGCTCAGCCTCTCAGCAAGCTGCTGAGGGGCTGAGCCGGCCACTCCCGCTCCAGTGAGGGGGCAGACCCGTGAGCCGGTGACTGACAGTCGCAGAGAATGCCATGATATTGCAAATCACATTATTCTTTATGGTGCCTGTTCACGTCAATGCAGCCCTGCACAACATTTTGGGGAAGGGTCCTTTTCTACTTTGGTATGGTTGCAAAGTAATTTTGGCCCAAATGAAAATGCACCAAAGACGCATATACATGCGTTTTTGATGCATGTTTAACACATTTTTTGCAGGTTGTGAAGGAGTTGGCACCTGCTGGCGTCCTAACAACAAGTGACTCATCCTTGCTGTCAGCAGCAGGGATGATTCATTGGCTGTTTATTTTACTTTTGATCTTGGTGATAACAGTGAAGGTCCATGCACACTAAAGGCTAGTACACACTTGACGAAAATCGGACAAAATATCCACCGATTTTTCTCTCTCATGTTCAGCGGTCATAACCGTTTTTAGTTGACAGTGCATAATGTTCACCAAATTTCTCGTCCGATTTTTTTTTTTTTGGGACATTTGTACCTAGACTTCCGGCTCGTCAGCAACCGATTTTTCGGGGACGTACTACATACACATTAAACGAAAATTGGTCGTGCTGGACAATAAAAATGTTGGTGTTTGTCCCTCTGTTTTTTTTCGTTGAAAATGTCGGCATCGGCTGCTGAAACTTGTGTACACACTAGCCGAAAATTGTACGATTTAACCTCGGACGGCAATTTTCGGCAGATTTTCTACTAGTGTGTACCCCAATTTAGGAGCAGAACTGCTGGCAGAAAAAAGCAGCATAACAAATGCTCATAGGGAGCATATTATATACACCTTTAGGTTTATAGGCATTTTTCCCCAAAACATTAGAAAAATATACACTTAAAACACTTGACACCCCTAAACTCCACGTTAAGGCGTGTCAAGCATTTTTTCTTCCCGAAAGCTCCTCTCAAAAACAGACTTGTTATGTTTTTTTCAGGCTATAAACGTTCCTCTGCAAATATTCCTATAATCATGCAAATGTGCATGGACACATAGGCTAACATAGAGTTGCTTCTAAAGGCTGAAAGAAAAAAGCCAAATGCCTGTGTAAGGCCTCATGTACACTACAGCTGCAAAACTGTAGTGTACCGTGTAACCGTGTTTATGCGCATTTGTGTTTAGAAGTGTTTTTAATCACTTGCGGACTGCCCACTGTACATATACTGCAGCAGGGTGGCAACTCTGTGCCAGATCACATCACATACCTAGTACGTGATCTGACACTTCCAGATCTGGGGCGCACGTGCGCTGCCAGAGATCCACTCCCGCTGTGATCACACACAGCAGGAGCCCAGCAGCAGGTACGGCAGACTCGATGCCCACTGGCACTCACCAATTGTACAGTACACAGGCTATGTAAACAAGGCAGATTGCCATTCTGTCATAGGGAAGGTATTGCTCCTGTGTTTCTGCAAAGCAGTAACATGGATCAATGCCTTCCCCTAGTCAAAGCACCTCCCACACATTAAAAAAGCAAAGACTAGGCACACAGTTAACCCTTTGATCGCCCCTGATGGTAACCCTTTCCCAGCCAGTGTCATTAGTACGGTAACAGTGCATATTTTTTAGCACTGATTACTGTATTAGTGTCACTGGTCTCCAAAAAGTGTCAAAAAAGTGTCTGCCACAATAACACAACCCTTCTAGTGAATTTTTTTAACAAAAAGATGTAAAAAAAAAATTGCACAAACTTTACAAGGCATAAACATTTTCTCTGGCTTTCGGAAAATATATTCTTTTTGTGGATTTTTAGGTTATTTTCTAGAAATAAACGCAGATTTTAGCATGTGTGTAAAAAATTAAAAAATTGTTTAGGATGTGAAGTGGTTAAAAACTACAAAATGTAAGTTACAAAAAATGAATAAGAAAATGGTAGAACATAGCCCTGCCTCCCCACTAAACAGTTTGTGCAGTAATGTCATATTCTGTGCCAAACCACTTTTATGTGCCTTACATAAATTTGACCTTATTTGTGCAAGAACACACTTTTTAGAATGGCCCACCTTTTTCAACGTCCTGAAATCAGAATTTTCCACCAAACAGAAACATGTAAGAAGTATTATGATATCATCCAGCAACATCTCAAACTGCAATAAAATATTTTCTCTTCTTGTATTGCAATAAAAGAGACAAAAAAAAATGGAATCATCTATTTTCCATTATTACCGTATCAGTTATTGATAAACGCATTGACAATAATAGTAGAAAATATTAATAAAAATGTAGGCTATTTTTAAAGACTTATTTTTGTCCCTTGTCATATATCTATCAATTTCCAATATGGCATTACAGTCATTTCTACTGTATAATGATTTTGGTGTTAACTTGATGCTTTATGTCCAGTTGTCAGTTTGCCAAAACAAAGATGTACTTCACTCAATGGCATAGTGCAGATGTACTAAACATTGTGCAGAAGCACAAGAGAACCTTCTTTCCTTGAATCCTTCAGGAAAAACCAAATTTATCAAGCACTGGTTGAAGTGCCTTTAATGACTGCATTCTGCATACAATCAGCTTATCCTCTTTCAAGGACCATCAATATGTCAAGAATAGACTTATCTGAAGGCTACGGCTTTTAACATCAAGGTTATCTATTCTGCACAAAGCTCTTGCTCTCCACCGCCTCACTCATAACTGATGCTGTTGCTGTCCTATGTTTTCATCAGCTCTGCAATCAATCAGGGTAATAATGTTGCAAAAAAAAAAAAATCAATTAACAACGCAATTAAATTTTCCTTATTATCTTGACGGGTGGATATAATACCCCAAGGGATGACAGGCTTCTTTGTCTGTGGGCATCCATAATTTGGTGTGGGAGGGAGGCTTTGGCAGAAACATTGTTTACTGTTGCTACATCTAAATACTGATCTGTACTAACATGGTTGTATTTATCCAGATGTTGCTTGCCAACGTGTTTTCTACTTGCCACAAATTATAATTCAAAAGTTCTTCTCCAAGTTAAATCCTTAGTCCCTACATTTCTATTGCTTGTAACAACCTGTTGTTTGCAATATCGACCTACACAGCCCTTGCTTATTTTGTTTCACAAGAACTCCAGGCAAGCAACAAAAGTCAGTAAAGATCATGCAAATGGTACAACTTTTTATTGCTTCATTTTTCAATACAAGTTTTTGGAAGGAAAATAATGCTCCATAATGTTTTGGGCCTGTAGTAAGAAACAAGGCTTATACATCATGCAAAGTTCATTTGAGACAATTGTACACAATATAATTCCATCTAGCTATAAATTGACCTATTGACTAAAAAAAAAAAGTTGCATACACGTGTAGATAGATGATAAATTATCTCCATTGCCTGTATTGTTGCAGTGCACAGATTACAAATATCAACACGCACACAATAAGATATTATGCAGTTTGATCCCTAATTGGAATTATTATTTAAAGCAAGGGTGCTCACCCTGTGGCCCGCCAGCTGCTGCAGAACTACAAGTCCCATCATGCATCTGCCTTTGGAAGCCATACTTGTAACTGTCAGCTGCTTTCAATGCCTCATGGGACTTGCAGTTTTGCAACAAATGGAGGGCCACAGGTTTAGCACCCATTCTTTAAAGGGTATGTCAAGGCAAAAAAAATAAAAAATGTTTCGAACATCTCTGGAACACATGCACATTTCTGGCATTTTATCTCTTTAAACACATTGCAAGTACAGAAATTTAATCAGGGTTTTTTTCTCAGAGAGTAGGCACAGGGACAAAACCACATAACCAGGCTTTTGTGTTTACAAGTGACAGTAGTAAGTGGCAAGCATAGGGCCAGCACCAGAAGTGGCAGAACTTACGTTCCAGCTGAAAGAAAGCCCTGAAAATAAGGCCCCTTTCACTTGGGCTTTCCGATCAGGTCCAGCTGTCAGTTTTTCAGGCTTCATGCACACCTATGGAGCAGGGGATGTCAGCGGTGACATCTCTGCTGACACCCGCTGCTCTCCGATCTGATCCTGTTCGTAAAATCCAGATTTGTGGAAACCCCTTTTTCCATCCATCTGGAGGATTGGATCGGATAGGATTGGATGAAAATGAACAGGCGGTCTGTTTTCATCCGATCTCCCCTAGATTTGAGCGGGGATCTGACAGGTCCATCTCTGCACATAGGCGGATTGATTCCCGCTGAGCAAAACGGAGTCCGCAGGGCGGAAAGATCGTGTGAAAGGACCCTAACTGTTGATATACCTGTCTTTGACATGACACCAAAGTGTATTCTTGGTTCTGAAATCTAATGCATGTTTTCAGCCCTGCCTACTTCATTTCTTACTAAACCCAAGTCCCAGGTTAGTTACTAAACCCAGGACCCTGCATTCACTATATCTGGTCTTCCACAGAACATAGAAATGAAATTATTTTAGTAAATTTAAACTGCTAAATACTTTTTCTCATCACCAGTATATAGCAATCTTGTGAGTTCAATCAGTGTCTGGTTAAAGCTTGTAGGAGGAGTTTTTATATTGCACTGGCTGTCCTATCAGGATGCAGGACCTCTGACCCTCTGTCTGGACAGTGCTGATTGGCCTGTGGTAATCACATGCACCCTCCCAAGAAAAAAAAAACTCTTTAGCAATACACATCAGTCTGAGCATGTGCAGCCTGATTCCACTAACTCTGTCTTATCAGGACATGTTATGGGGACAATGCAAGAAGGGGGGGATCTGTGCATACAGGCAGGGCTGACCCTAGGGTTACAGACGCCTGGGTGCAAAAATATTTCTGGAACCCCCACATAGGCTTGGTCATCTTACTAACTTCTCCCCTTTACAAATGTTTCTGTGGCACCGACTCAAACACAGAGATGCTCCCCTAAGGAGTCTTCATTGCCCTGGAATCCTCCCACGATCTCTTAACAATAAACAAGATACAGCAAGAGAAGCAGATAACTCTAATGGGACCTGGAGGGGGGTCTCTCTAATGGACACAGAGAGGGCCTCTGTAAAGGCCCATACACACTTGACAGAAATCGGACGAAATATCCTCCAATTTTTCTCTCTCTTGTTCAGGGTTCATAACAGTTTTTAGTTGACAGTGCCTAAATGTTCACGAAATTTCTCGTCCGATTTTTATTCTTTTTTGGGACATTTGTTCCTAGACTTCCGGGTTGTCAGCAACTTCAGATCATGCCCGGTCTTTCGTATCCGATTTTTCACGGACCTACTACATACACATTAAACAAAAATTAGTCGTCTGGGGATGGACGATAATAATTTTGGTGTTTGTCCCTCCATTTTTTTTTTGTTGAAAATGTCGGCATCGGCCGCTGAAAGTTGTGTACACACTAGCCGAAAATTGTAAGATTTTACCTCGGACGGGAATTTTCAGCAGATTTTCTACTAATGTGTACCCCACTTAAGAGAGTCTGTTAGAAAGAGTCCCCACCAGGCACCATTAGAGACTACAATGGGGTCTAATGGGACCTGGAGGGGGGCTAACAGAGGCACTCTTGGTGTCCATTAGAGAGTCTGTTAGAGCCCCTACTAATATTATTAACAATGTGTTTAGGTAAGGGATTGCAGACATACTACAGGCGATGGTTAGAGACTGACATGATGCTCAGAGACTGGAGACATGATACAGGAGATGGTCAGAGACTGCAGTCATGATACAAGAAATGGTCAGAGACTGCGGATATGATACAAGAAATGGTAAGAGACTGCATACATGATGCAAGAGATGATCAGAGACTGCAGACATGATACAAGAGATGGTCAGAGACTGCAGACATGATACAAGGGATTGTCAGAGACTGCAGATATGATACAAGAGAAGGTCAGAGACTGCAGACATGATACAAGAGATGGTCAGAGACTGCAGACATGATACAGGAGATGGTCAGAGACTGTGGATATGATACAAGAGATGGTCAGAGACTGTGGGCATGATACAGGAGATGGCCATAGACTGCGGGCATGATACAAGAGATGGTCAGAGACTGCGGACATGAAACAAGAAATGGTCAGAGACCGCGGACCTGATATAAGAAATGGTCAGAGACTGCAGACATGATACAAGAGATGGTCAGAGACTGTGGACATGATACAGGAGATGGTCAGAGACTGTGAAGAGATGGCCAGAGATTGCCGTTCCAGGTTGCCTCTCACAAAAGATCACTTTAATCTTACACTGGATTATTAGGTTTCAACTCTCAGGGAAGAAAACACCTGTAGATCAATTCTGATTTAGAAGTTTTTTTGTGTACATATACAAGTATGATTTTCCTGCCCCCAACCCAGTCCAAGTCACAGATGTTACATTACATTGTGGGCACAGCACATTACGTGGTGTGTGTACGCCACTCCGCATTACATGGTGGGCACAGCACATTGCACAGATGGCTCACCACTTCAAATTACAGGGTGGGCACAGCACATTACACAGTGGGCACTGTACAGCACATTACATGGTGGGCACAGCACATTACATGGTGGGCATGGCACAGCACATTACATGGTGAGAAAACCACTCCGCAATACATAGTATGCACAGCACATTACACAGAGGGCACCATGGTGGGCACAGCACATTACATGGTGGGCACAACCCTTTTTTTTACAAATGGCACACCACTCTGCATTACATGGTGGGCACAGCACATTACACAGTGGGCACTATACAACACAGCAAATGACATGGCAGGCAAGGCACAGCACATGACATGACATGGCGGGCAAGGCACAGCACATGACATGGTGGACAAAGCACAGCAGATTTATTGATGCCTAAAGTGAAAGCATCAAAATAAGAAATAATAAAAATGGAAAAATGACTCTAAATATAATGTCTGGGGGGGGGGGTCCCCTTGGTCTACCTGCAAAGTGGCACATATGTACTGTGTATAGAAGCTGCTACAGAAATAATTGCATTTATAAAGCCAAAAAAAAATAAATTACATTTTCCGTGCAAGCTTTCTTTATTTTGTAAACAACAGCTTGGTGAGCCAGTCTGCTATGAGGCTACAATGTAGTGCACTGGGAACAAGATTACAGATTTTTTGGATAAATTCTGGTGTCTTATCAGCAGACTTTGGATAGAAGTAACAGTAAAAATTGGTCTTTTTGTGTCGAAGGTGCAGAATTGTCCTTTGTCAAAAACTGAAATGATTTGCACCTGTCAAACAGGTGCGAAAAAAATTGGTCTTTAGTTGTCTGTGGTTCCCTAACACCGTAACCCTATAGAGGTACTCTTGATGAATGCAAGAATTGGCCTTGCTGTCAAAAGTTGAAATGATATGCACCTGTCAAACAGGTGCGAAAAATTGGGTCTTAATTGTGCCCATGAAACCTACACCAAAATTTTTTTTCCAGATGAAATAAACACCCACAACATTAGGCAGCATAGAAGTCTTGCAGAGATTCCACATCCCAAAAAAAGTTAATCAGTGATATCGGCATTAGGGGCTTCATAGCTGCTGGTAATCCAGGACTGATTCATTTTGATAAACGTCAGACGGTCCAAGGAGTCTGTGGACAGACACGTTCTATTATCAGTAACAAAACCTTCAGCAGCATCAAATGCCCATTTGGAATGCACTCTGGATGCAGGGCAGCCCAGCAGCTCAATTGCATACTGGGCAAACTCTGGCCAGTGGTCTATTCTCATGACTCAGTAACCCAGTGGATCGTAAACTGGAAAGCTCTCCATCCCTGTTTTCACCCCTAGATAATCATCCACCATTTAATGCAGACACTGCTGATGGGATGTGGAAGCTAAAAGCCCTGGGTGGTGAGGACTAAAAAACTGTGAAATGCATTACTTAGGCAGCCCCCTTCTCCACCGCTCCCCTCCTGACCAACAGAAGCCTCAAAACTACGTTTTCCACGACACTCTAACCTACCAGAATTGGGAAAAGCATTAGATAAACTCCTTTTTAAAGTGTCATCAGGAGATTTTATCTTCTGCACCCTCTGTGGGGATGGGATGACATTACTACAGTAATCAGTGCTATACATATGCACTGTTACTGTAAAAATGACACTGGCAGGGAAGGGGTTAACTTTATTAGAGATGCAGGGGTTAAATGTGTCCCTAGGGGCGTGCTTCTAACTGTAAAGGGGTGTGGCTTTTCATGTAACCACAGATACATACGATCTTACATAGCAGGATCGTATGATATCTGCAGTTACACCAGGGAGAATGACAGGCGGCTTTGTTTACATCAGCTGCCTGCCTTTCTCCCTCTCTAGCGGAAGATCGCGAGTGACCGGCAGACATTGGTGCCTTCGGTCACTTGCGCTGGAATGTCCGTGAACGATCGGGGGCAGGAGCGCGTCTCTAGCGGCGCTCGCTCGCCCCCTAGAGGCTCGCAGGCGAGCGACGTCACTTTGCCTGTGTGGGGCTGACTGCCGCCGTAAATAGACGTGCAGTGGTCGGCAAGTGGTTAAACTTGCACTAATGCACAGAAATATACTGCGTTAACCACTTCCCGACCACCCGCTGCCTTTTTACTGCAGCAGGGTGTCTCTTCTGGGCAAACCGCTGTAGATCTACGCTGGCCGCGCGCGGGAAGCTAGGGGGCCGGCGTGCTCCTGCCCCCACTCAGCAGCAATGTAGCCGATGCGTGGGTCAGGCGGCTCCGATTGCCACCTGACATCTGCAATCGCTCCTCGCTGAGAGAGAAGGATGGTCGGCTGTTGTAAACACAACTGACTGTCCTTCTCCCTGGGATGATCATAGAGCCCATGTGATGCTGCTTTATAGGATCACACATCTCTATGGTTATCTCAGAAGCCACGCCCCCCCACAGTTATAATCACTCCCCTAGGGTCACATTTAACCCCTTGATCACCTATACTGTTAACCCCTTCCCTGCCAGTGTCATTATTAAAGTAACAATGCATATTATTAGCACTGATTTCTGTAGTAATGTCACTGGTACCCCCAAAAGTGTCAAAATTGTCAGTTATGGGTCTGATCTGTCTGCCGCAATGTTGCAGTCCCGCAAAAAAACTGCAGATTGCTGCCATTACTAGTAAAAAATAAAAAAAAAACAATAAAAATGACTTAAATCTTTCCCGTAGTTAGTAGATGCAATAACTTTTGCGCAAACCAATCAAAATACGCTTATTGCGATTTTTTTTACCAAAAATATGTAGCAGAAAAATAATTGGCCTAAAATGTTAAAAATTTTGATTTTTAAATTTTTTATTTGGAGAATGTCATAGAGCAGAATGTGAAAAAAAATTTTTTTTTCCAAAATTGTCGCTCTTTTTTTGTTTATAGCGCAAAAATAAAAATCGCACAGGTGATCGAATACCACAAAAAGAAAGCTCTATTTATGAGAAAAAGGACATCAATTTTATTTGGGTACAGACCGCGCAATTGTCCGTTAAAGTAATGCAGTGCCAAATCGCAAGTAGGGCCTGGTCATTAACCACCTCCCACCCGGTTATGAGTGGGAGCCTGGTTTGCAAGATTCGGGCAGATATTTGGATCACCTAATCACTTTGACGGCCAGTGGAGGAGACCCAGGATTATAGATCCAAGGCCTGATACCCCTGCAGGTGTACATAGCTCTGTTTGTACATGGTACACTGCATACTTGTGAGGTCAGAAATGTCCATCTCTTGAATTTTAGTTACACAGCCGACCCTAATACCAAGGAGCCTGGTTTGCAAGATTCGGGCAGATATTTGGATCACCTAATCACTTTGACGGCCAGTGGAGGAGACCCAGGATTATAGATCCAAGGCCTGATACCCCTGCAGGGGTACATAGCTCTGGTGAGTGCGGTCCAAGGGGTGCGGGGAGCACTGAATGGTCACCAAATACCTGAGCACCTCCAAATATTCATCATTAGAGCACCTGCACTCAAGTCACTTTTGCCCCTTAATTTAGGAAAAGTTTTTTTACCATTGTGGGACTATCCTCCTTTTTAGGTTCCTTAGTTATTACGGACTTATTTATACTTGGACTATTGCTGCCATAATATTTACACATCCATCGTCCACTTTATTTATGCCATACCTGATGCTTTGTACTGTATAATTATAAGGTTGTAGATATTCACAGCTTATTTAAGTGGATCCAACTGTTTTTATATATTCATATATATTTTTTTACATTTCATACACTTTATTTATCTCTTCTTATCAATTTATATATATACCAATTTACACTTATTTTGTATACATTTTTTCTTCACGGTTTTAGCACAAATATTTATTCTTCACAGAGTTGGATCCCCTATATTATTGCACATATCTATTTGTGACACGCACATGATGCACCTGACACTTTATTAATTTATTATTTATAGTGGTGATTGATATCGTATATAGATTTAGCATCTTTGTTGGACATACGGAACCATCAGTACATTTTGGCAGCGCCATACACCTTCCTTTTTTTCCTTCCACCTCCCACCCGGGCCATAGTACATATACGGCCGGGTGGGAGTCTCGTCCTTCTGAATGGACGTTCCGGAACGTCCTTCAGAAGGAGAGAGATCGCGCCGCCGCGGGCACGCGCAGCGGCGCGATCTCGATGTGCCTGTGTCCCTAGGACACAGAGCAACAAGACTCGGCAGGAGGGCCCTGTGATTGGCCCTCCTGATCACATGACGGCTGTGACCAATCACAGCCGTCATGTAATGTCAATACAGCCGTTGTAACGGCTTTGATCTCTTCTCCTCCTGACAGATCATGTCAGTGTGAGGAGAAGGAGAGGATCGATTCTGCAGCCGGGGTGATCAGTGAGTATTTCTAATTACTCACTGATCACAGGGGGGGTCTGTGCTGGTAATCAGATGATTGATTACCAGTGCAGCCCTGGGGGGAGGGGATGCCACTAGAGCCACCAGGGATGCCCACCCATGACCACCAGGGATGCCCACCATGGCCACCAGGGATGGCAAACAGGGCTCAGAGAGCCTGCCAGTGGTGCCCCCCTATCAGTGCTGCCCACCAATGCCATCTATCAGTGCTGCCCACCAGTGCCCGTTATTGCCATCTATCAGTGCCGCCCACCAGTGCCCATTATTGCCTACCAGTGTTGCCTATCAGTGCCCATCAGTGCCACCCATCAGTGCCCATCAGTGCCACCTATCAGTGCCCATCATTGCCGCTGATCAGTGCCCATCAGTGCTGCCTATCAGTGCCCATCAGCGCTGCCTATCAGTGCCCACCAATGCTGCATATCAGTGCTATCTATCAGTGCCACATATCAGTGCCCATCAGTGCTGCATATCAGTGCTACCTATCAGTGCCCATCAGTGCCGCATATCAGTGCCACCCCATCAGTGCCACCCCATCAGTGTCTCCTCATCAGTGCCTGTCAGTGCGGCGTCATCAGTGCTCATCAGTGCAGGAAAAAATGTATCTATTTACAAAATTTTATAACCTAAACAAAAAAACGTTTTTTTTTTTTTCCAAACGTTTCGGTCTTTTTTTATTTGTGCACCAAAAAAGAAAAAACCTGGCGGTGATCAAATACCACCAAAAGAAAGCTCTATTTGTGGGGAAAAAATGACATAAATTTGGTTTAGGTACAGTGTTGCATGACCGCGCAATTGTCATTCAAAATGCAACAGCGCTAAAAGCTAAAAATTGGTCTGGGAAGGAAGGGGTTTAAGTGCCCAGTATTGAGGTGGTTAAGGGGCAAATCCTTTCGCTCTTAAAGTGGTTAAACTTGCACTAACGCACAGAAATATACTGCGTTAAACGTGCACTAACGCACAGAATTATACTGCATTAAACATGCAGTAACGCACAGATATACAGTATCTCACAAAAGTGAGTACACCCCTCTTTGTAAGTATTGTAAATATTTTATTATATCTTTTATATCTTTTCATGTGACAACTGAAGTGATTGTACAGCTTGTATAACAGTGTAAATTTGCTGTCCCCTCAAAATAACGCAACACACAGCCATAAATGTCTAAACCGCTGGCAACAAAAGTGAGTACACCCGTAAGTCAAAATGTCTAAATTGGGCCCAATTAAACTTTTCCCTCCCCGGTGTCATGCGACTTTTGGTGTTACAAAGTCCCAGGTGTGAATGGGGAGCAGGTGTGTTAAATTTGGGTGTTATCGCTCTCACTCTCTCATACTGGTCACAGGAAGTTTAACATGGCATCTCATGGCAAGGAACTCTTTGGAGATCTGAAAAAAAGAATTGTTTCTCTACATAAAGATGGTCTAGGCTATAATAATACCCTCAAAACTGAGCTGCAGCATGGTGGCCAAGACCATACAATGGTTCCACTAACAGGACAGGTTCCACTCAGAACAGGCCTCGCCATGGTCGACCAAAGAAGTTCAGTGCACATGCTCAGCGTCATATCCAGAGGTTGTCTTTGGAAATAGACATATGAGTGCTGCCAGCATTGCTGCAGAGGTTGAAGGGGTGGGGGGCAACCTGTCAGTGCCTAGACCATATGCCGCACACTGCTTTAAATTGGTCTGCATGGATGTTGTCCCAGAAGGAAGCCTCTTCTAAAAATAATGTACAAGAAAGCTTGCAAACAGAAGACAAGCAGACTAAGGACATGGATTACTGGAACCATGTCCTGTGGTCTGATTAGACCAAGATGAACTTATGTGGTTCAGATGGTGTCAAGCATGTGTGGTTTCAACCAGGTAAGGAGTACAAAGACAAGTGTGTCTTGCCTACAGTCATGTATGGGGGTGGGAGACGGAGTGTCATGGTCTGGGGCTGCAAGAGTGCTGCCGGAACTGGGGAGCTACAGTTCATTGAGGGAACCACAAATGCCAACATGTATTGTGACATACTGAAGCAGATCATGATCCCCTCCATTTGGAGACTGGGCCCCAAAGCAGTATTCCAACATGATAACAATCCTAAACACAACTCCTATTCAACTGCTGCCTTGCTAAAGAAGCTGAGGGTAAAGGTGATGGACTGGCCAAGCATGTCTCCAGACCTAAACCCCATTGAGCATCTGTGGGGCATCCTCAAATGGAAGGTGGAGGAACGCAAGGTCTCTAAGATCCACCAGCTCCATGCTGTCGTTTTGTGAAATACTGTACACTGCGTTAAACGCACGTAATGCCCTGTATTATACGGTGTGAAATGCGCACTAACGCACTGAAATATACTGCATTAAACAGCACGTAATGCACTGAAATATACTGCATTAAACAGCACGTAATGCACTGAAATATACTCATTCAACATGCAATAACACACAGAAATATACTGCATTAAATGTGCAGTAATGCACAGAAATATACTGTGCTAAACGGCATGTAATGCACTGAAATATACTGCGTTAAACATGCACAAATGCACAGAAATATACTGCTTTAAAGGGCACATAACGCACTGAAATATACTGTGTTCAATGCGCAATAACACACAAGAATATATTGTGTTAAACGTGTACTATTGCACAGGAATATACTGCGCTCAAAAGACATGCAACGCACAGAAATATATTGCTTTAAACATGCAATAATGCACACAAATATACTGCGTTAAACTTGCACTAATGCACTGAAATATACTGCGCTAAATGTGCACTAACCCACAGAAATATACTGTGTTAAAAGGCACGTAATGCACAGAAATATATTGTGTTAAACGTGCCATAATGCACAGAAATATACTGCGTTAAATGTGCACTAATGCACAGAAATATACTGCGTTAAACGTGCACAAATGCACAGAAATATACTGCGGTAAACGCACATTAACGCACAGAAATATACGGCATTAAAGATGCACTAATGCACAGAAATTTACTGGGTTAAATGTGCACTAACACACAGAATTATACTGCGTTAAACTGCATGTTACGCACTGAAATATACAGCGTTAAATGTGCAGTAACGCACAGAAATATACTGCGTTAAATGTGCACTAACACACAGAAATATACTGCGTTAAACAGCATGTAATGCACTGAAATATACTGCATTAAACGTGCAGTAATGCACAGAATTGTACTGCGTTGAACGTGCACTAACGCACAGAAATATACAGTATTAAACGTGCACTAACTCACAGAACTATACTGCGTTAAACGGCATGTAATGCACTGAAATATAGTGCAATAAACGTGCAGTAATGCACAGAAATATACAGCGTTTAATGGCACGTAACGCACAGAAATATACTTTCTTAAACATGCACTAATGCAGTAAACCTGCCTGACAAAACAAACTGACACTAAATTAAAGATAAATGGTCAGGTCACTACACTCACACTGACTGAACTATCACTAGATTCACACTAAAGTAAAAATAAACGTTTACTACACTAACACAGACTGAATTATCACTAGATTCACGCTAGATCCACACTAAAGTAAAAATGAATGGTCGCACTACACTCACCCTGACTGAACTATCACTAGATTCACACTAAACTGACATTCTACACTGACAATAGAATCAGAATAGCACACTATAGCACTCTAACTCTCTAGTAACACTAAACAGAGCCCTGTTCTATCTCTCTCTACGCTGATATCACACTACAAATGGCCGCTATTGAAGGAATACTGTTATAGTGTGGGGTGGGACTAACAGCAATGAGCCATGATTGGATAGAGTCATCATTACTTTCTCCAATCATGGCTCTGATAGTACCCTGTGCCCTAATTGGGCAAAGCATTCATTGCTTTAGCCAATCAGGGCTTCCAATGCACTGTGTGGCGACACAGTGCATTGTGGTCATTCAGCGGGCCGAACAAACGGTCAAACGCCCTGATAATTTGGGTGTTTCTCGAACGGGCAAACAGCCAATGTTCGGCCAGTACTCATGCTCAAGCCGAACCGTTCGACCATCCCTAGTTATTAAGTGCAATTAGAAAAGATAGCCCATAACAACCCAAAAAAATCTTGTACTGGTCTGACTTCATTATTGTGAATTCGGATTGGCTGCTAACAGTTACTGTACTTAAAGTAAACCAGTCACCAATAATGACTTCTTCTTTAGGGCATACTTCTTTGTCAAATTAGATACAAATACCCAGTGCTATTATTTATAAAAAAATAAACTAGTAGACTAGTAACCTAGTAAAAAATAAATAATACAAACCATGAAAGAGCAGACATCACTCCACAGTGCAATCACCACACTAATATCTCTATTATATATATATTATTTTCCACATTTCTGTGTGACCTCGGTGCTGCTGACCTCTTTCCTATGTGAATAAGGCACTTTTGACCACCTTGATTATTCAAGGTCCATCGCATCAGGTGAGGTGACACCAGATTGGGTGACACTCTTTGGTGGCAGTCCATGGTGGAAGATTTACTTTTGCTTGGTACATGAACTATGGTGGTGTTTTTTCTGGACACTTACAATCTATCTGGATGATTTAAACTAATTGGATGATATATGGGCTGTCCACACATTTTTTACTTACAACCTAGTTGCATGACGTATGAGATTGTTTTCACAATTTTTACTTTTTTCTGCACATGATTTATGATAATTAAGTACATTTTTGAGCTTTGTCATCTATATGCACATTTGGGTCTTGGTCAGTCTGAAAAAAAATAAGATTAATAAATTTGTAATGGTCTACTGACAAACTGAAATCTGTTTCTATAGTTGTGAAATACAAGCTCAGTGGGAGAAGAATGTTGTAGACTGAAGAGCTGAAATTTTAAAAAAGGCAATGATTAGTGGGACAGATAACTGATAATTGGAACAACTGCTCCTCCCAGGTTACCTATAAAAAAAACCAGATCAGTGTGCACAGATCAGCAATGCATCTATTACTAGCTTGTGTTGTGCAGTTTTATACATATAACAGGAGTGTTAGAATCATCATACTACCAAAAGCAGTTGTATGTTGTATGTCCTAAGCTGTGATACTAAGTAGCTGTGTATGGTGTACTGGTGAAAAATGGAACTAGGTTGTGATTAGGAGTTGCATCTGCTTTCAGGCTGGGAGTTTATTGGGATTTGAGCTGCTTCACCCAGTATGCACACATGACAAATTGAAGCTTTCATGTTATACCTGAGTTTTTTGGATGCACATGAATTGTGTTGATGCTCCAAAATGCTTCAAAATTATATGAAAAAAGAAAGCTTGCCCAAGGTCCACTACAGGGTCTTGTATGCTGCAATTGCAAAGACTCTTCTAAACTCATTACCTCTTACACTAACCCCACCTGTTGGTGCACCCACCTGACCTGTGCTCCCTCAGCTCTCAGTGGGGATACCTGCGTTTCAGCCTTACCTCCAATGCCATATGCAACCCAAGCTGTTTATATGCATCACTTTTTTGCTCCTGATGAAGTGGCAATTTTTGGTCCACGATACGCGTCAAGCCTATTGATGCTATGACTTCAATACTAAGTGTCTACTATTTGTATACTCCATTGAATGTTTACATGTTGGTTTTTATGAACCTGGACTTGGGTACCACTTACCAGCTCTTATGTCTACTGAGTTATTTTATTCTGTAACATATTAGGTCTTTACCTATTTGTACACCAATAAATGTTAATGTATATCCCTGCCAGCTTTGTCCTGCCTCTCATTCAAAGTCCCAAACCCTCTTTTATTTTTCTGCATACTAGGGATGGAGATGCACGGCAATCCCCCCTTGCGTTTCATTTAAAGTCCCCAAATTCCCCCTTTTTTCTACTATATTCCTCATTTTGTATAGAAAGATCATGTAAATAGGTGAAGGGCTGTAGCTAACTAAAAGTCTTGTTTGATCCTGCCTTCAAGTCAGATTGCCTGCAGCCTCTCATGCATGGAATGCCATTTGGGGGCTGTGCCATTGAGACAGGGAGTTCACCCCCTAGAGGGCAAGTTAGAGACCACAAGCTTTTATAGTCGTTAGCCACACTTCAGTTCCTAGGCAGTTAACCTCTTCACATCTGGAACCACCAGATGCCAGTGTTCCATGTTAACCTTCTCAGATGATTAATTATTTCAGATTGAAGATGTAGATCAATCCCCATACCTTACCAGTCTCCCATGTCCCTCCCTGGACGTGCAACACTTGACTCATAATGGAACATTGATAATGGATTCTCTCCTCCATAAAGGCTCAGTTCACAGGAAGCCACCGCTTTATTTTAACACAAGGGCTTGCTTTCATGACAATCCAGGCCAGGCCTCTAGGTTAATCCTAAGCTACAGCAGGTCCCAATATGAGTATTCTACCAAGAGGTGAGGACATAAAGTGCACTTGTCCTCCCAACAGAGTAACCGTCTCCCACTACAGTCACTTACTTTCTCCCCAAAATGGCTGCCATCACTTGAGATTGCATTCCGACCTTTAAGGTTAATGTGTGTGTTCTCCAAACATACTCAACCACAGAGGTCGCTGGTAAAAATGTTCTTACAGCAGCCCAAGGCTGTGTAGCACCCTATTAGGTAGGTGCTAGAGAGAGGGAGAGAGTATGGTTTTGAATCTTTTCTGCTTACTAGAAAGATTGCCAGGTAAATCTATATTCTGCCTACCAGAAAGCAGGATCTGCTAGTGACGCCTGCTCATGGTGCTCAGGTGCAGCTCAGTTTGTCTGAAGTGTTTCACACTGGTCCAATAGGGAGGCATATTGGACAGTGGAAAGAAACCTGACAAATGAGTGCATAGGCATTTATTACAGCCCTGGTGGATTGGCAGAAAATTTTGTCTCAGTGCATGCTGGGATACTGTATAAATGCCAAGGACACCTGTGCTTGGGGTCTTTCAGCTGGAGAGTTTGGTCCCAAAGAGATAGGGCGGCTGCCCCTCTTCTCTAAAAGTTGCCATGCAGCCTCAGATGGTCGACCTGAGGGCCTGAGAGTTAGAGAGGAGCTGAACCCAAATGTCCTGCAGAGCTGACTAGAAGGGAGACACTGGAAAGGATCTGATTTGGAAAACATTGAGTATAGATCTGTGTCATGGGGCCTGTCCTGAGAGGGCCATCCCACTATTCCCTTCCCCCATCCAAGTTCCACAATAAATATCAAAAACAAAAACCCTTGGACTGTTTATAGAGTAACAAGCCATTGGGAGTATGGACAGATGTGTGAACTGCCCCTAAGTGACTGTCTGCAGGTAATGAGAGGAGGCCCAATAGGTCATCATACAGAGAGCTTTACGGGGACAGTGCTACAGCTGCATAACCCGGAGGGTTAAATTGCTTCAACTCCCATTGTAAGATTCTTCAGATATACCAAGGTTACACTGACTTTATGTTAGCGTTTTATAAGTAAGAGACCCTGACCACTTCTTTGAACAATTAAAGTTCCTTCTACTGAGGTACTTGAGAATTACATAAACATCACTCATTATTCTTCTTATACATGTATGATCAGTGCACATAATTTGGCTGAGGGAGAATTGGCTGTGCTGCTGAACTTAACACTTTCCCTAGCATTTTTCCAAAAGAAGCATAGCAACATAGTGCAGGCCATACCTATGATGATTAATGTACGAAACAACAAGCCCATAATAACTGGTGCCCCTTAAAATGGGCCCTTTTAAGGGGTAACGACAGAAGAGAAAAAATCACATTGCAGAAGTCTGTCCTGACCAACAAGTTCCAATGGGTCAACAACAGCCCTGAGTTAGTCCTCAGCAGGTATATACATACCCAAGAATAGACACGATGTGACACATCTGAAGTGGAAGAAGTCACACATAATCTAAAGAGACACTGCTTCATAAATACAGTAACATGACACAACAGGCAAAAAGTACAAACAACAATAAACACCCGCTTACATGTTGTTATACAGGAAAGAGCACCTGTTATAGGGATCAATTTTTGCCATGAACTGGAACAACTGGATTACCCCCCCCCCCCCCCACCTCATGACCAGGCCATTTATTGCGATACGGCACTGCATTATTTTAACTGACAATTGCGCAGTCGTGCGACACTGTACCCAAATAAAATTTATGTTTTTCTTTTCCCACAAATAGAGCTTTCTTTTGGTGGTATTTGATGACCCATGCGTTTTTTATTTTTTGCACTATAAACAAAAAACGACTGAAAATTTTGGAAAATACATTTTTTTTTAATTTTTGCTGTTAAACACATCCAATAAAAAAAAATGTAGAAAAACAAATTTCTTCATTAATTTAGGCCAATATGTTTTCTGCTTAATGTTTTTGGTAGAAAAAATACCAATTCGTGTATATTGATTGGTGTGCGCAAAAGTTATTGCGTCTACAAACTATGGGATAGATTTATGGAATTTTTTTTTTTCTACTAGTAATGGCAGCGATCAGTGATTTTTAGCGGGACTGCAAAATTGCAGCGGACAAATCCTAAAGCTAGAGAGGACAAAATAAGTCAACATTCTGCAGAGAAACCAATCAGATTCCAGTTTTATTGCTAAAGCCTAATTAAACAAGCTGATGTTAGAAGTTGATTTGTTTCTCTGCAGAATGCTGACTAATTTTGTCCTCTTTAGCTTTAGGAAATAAACCCCTTTGTGACACATTTTGGGACCAGTGACACTAATACAGTGATCAGTGGTAAAAAAAAATGCACTGTTACTAAAACAGGTGTGTATTATGCCGCGCTCCCTAACCTAATGTGTCCCTCACTTCTAACTTGTGTCTGATGGCTGCAACCAAATAACTGTGTTCCCACAACTGCAAAAAAAAAAAAAATGTTGGCTGCGCCTATCCGCGTGCAGTCGAATTAATGTTTTTAAACCAAAACCTTACTTTCAAACCACAAAACTGCTATCATTATTTAGTGACAAACTTTCTTGTGTACAATAAAATAAAATAAAACAAATGTGACAGGTCCAAATGACTATAATTCAATTAGTAGTGCTTTTTTTCTTTCAAATATTTTTCCCTTTAAATGTGCTTCTAATATCCCGCAGTTTTTCCACCTTCACTCTTGTTAATTTCAGGTAATACAATTATGCAGTGACTCCCACCACCTTTCACCACTGCGCTCACCTCCAGTTTAGACCTGTTTCCAGGTCTAAAATCGCCTTCCCCTGCTTGGGTTTATTCCAGGCTCCTCAGCTGTTCAATCTCCTTCCACTCTACTTACTGAGCTGGCTTTGTCTGGACTTCCTTTCCTCCGCGTCCCCTCAGTATGAAAGATACACTCCCATTGTGTAGTATATAAAGGTTTCACATTTATATAATCACATCCCCTGACAACCCTGAGGACCCGCTGATTGGCTCCCGCTGTGTCCAATCACAGCAGGGGTGGTTTGCCGACGGCCCACGCACCCCAGACCCAGTGCACAAAATGACATACAGGTATGTCATTTTGCACAGGAGGGCTGTCCCACTGCAATATATCTGCGTGGGGCAGTCCATAAGTTTTTAAAGTGGATGTAAACTCTCACATATTTCAGTGAAATGAACAGCTTCAGATGATACAGAGATAAAACAAATCTCCCACATTTCAGGCTTCAAACATAAAGATATAAAACTGTAATTTTTTTTTTTGAAGAATCAACAAGTGGGACACAATCATGAAGTGGAAGGAAATTTATTGGATATTTCAAACTTTTTTAATAAATAAAAAACTGAAAAATTGGGCGTGCAAAATTATTCAACCCCCTTAAGTTAATACTTTGTAGCGCCACCTTTTGCTTTTGGTGCGATTACAGCTGTAAGTCGCTTGGGGTATGTCTCTATCAGTTTTGCACATCGAGAGACTGAAATTTTTGCCCATTCCTCCTTGCAAAACAGCTCGAGCTCAGTGAGGTTGGATGGAGAGCATTTGTGAACAGCAGTTTTCAGTTCTTTCCACAGATTCTCGATTGGATTCAGGTCTGGATTTTGACTTGGCCATTCTAACACCTGGATATGTTTATTTGTGAGCCATTCCATTGTAGATTTTGGTTTATGTTTTGGATCATTGTCTTGTTGGAAGACAAATCTCCGTCCCAGTCTCAGGTTTTTTGCAGACTCCATCAGGTTTTCTTCCAGAATGGTCCTGTATTTGGCTCCATCCATCTTCCCATCAATTTTAACCATCTTCCCTGTCCCTGCTGAAGAAAAACAGGCCCAAACCATGATGCTGCCACCATGTTTGACAGTGGGGATGGTGTGTTCAGGGTGATGAGCTGTGTTGCTTTTGTGCCAAACATAACGTTTTGCATTGTTGCCAAAAAGTTTGATTTCGGTTTCATCTGACCAGAGCACCTTCTTCCACATGTTTGGTGTGTCTCCCAGGTGGCTTGTGGCAAACTTTAAACGACACTTTTTATGGATATCTTTAAGAAATGGCTTTCTTCTTGCCACTCTTCCATAAAGGCCAGATTTGTGCAGTATATGACTGATTGTTGTCCTATGGACAGAGTCTCCCACCTCAGCTGTAGATCTCTGCAGTTCATCCAGAGTGATCATCTTGGCTGCATCTCTCATCAGTCTTCTCCTTGTATGAGCTGAAAGTTTAGAGGGATGGCCAGGTCTTCGTAGATTTGCAGTGGTCTGATACTCCTTCCATTTCAATATTATCGCTTGCACAGTGCTCCTTGGGATGTTTAAAGCTTGGGAAATCTTTTTGTATCCAAACCCGGCTTTAAACTTCTCCACAACAGTATCTCGGACCTGCCTGGTGTGTTCCTTGTTCTTCATGATGCTCTCTGCGCTTTAAACTGACCTCTGAGACTATCACAGTGCAGAAGCATTTATACAGAGACTTGATTACACACATGTGGATTCTATTTATCATCATTAGTCATTTAGGTCAACATTGGATCATTCAGAGATCCTCACTGAACTTCTGGAGAGAGTTTGCTGCACTGAAAGTAAAGGGGCTGAATAATTTTGCACGCCCAATTTTTCAGTTTTTTATTAATTTTTTTTTATTATAAATTTCGTTCCACTTCATGATTGTGTCCCACTTGTTGTTGATTCTTCAAAAAAAATTACAGTTTTATATCTTTATGTTTGAAGCCTGAAATGTGGCAAAAGGTCGAAAAGTTCAAGGGGGCTGAATACTTTCTCAATGCACTGTATATGTGCCTAGGTCAAATTTAATGAATGGGGTTTACACCCACTTTAACTATAGAAAACGTGTGCTAAAATCTTCTGTGTGGACGTATTTTAAAAAATTCACCATAGCCCTTCTTTAAATGTATTTTACATACAAGACCCCTCATAATCAAACAACACAATGTGAACACAAGGGTTATTAATTAAACTTAACTCTACAGGCAAGCACTTCTCACAAAAGGAAACAAAAAAAGAACAATTTTAAAGTTCTAATAAGCAATATTACTCAAGACGACAAACTGATCCTTCAAAGAAAAAGAAAATATAAACACTTTCATTTACATGTGTACGTAAAAAAGATCAATCAATTATTCCTGATTTTGCAATGTGTACAAAACGTACCTAGGTATCTTTAAATTCCACAGGATTAATGAGAGGAAGAGAGATTCTTTATCTTCCATTTTGGGAACCCAGACATTTATTCCCAGCTAAACAAAATGTTCAAAATTAATTTAGGTAAGCTCAACTAAAGGAAATTATAATTTCCAAAACGAATTTATTACAGAAACGACAAATAAATAAAGCTTAACCACTTGCCGACCGCCGCACGACTATATACTGCGGCGGTCAGCCCCGGCCAGGCAGAGTGACGTACCGGTACGTCACTAGCCTTCGCCGCTCTGGTGCACCCGCGGTCCCGCCGATGACTCGATTGGGTTCAGAACCAATCAGTCATCAGGTCCAGGCCAATCATTTTTGGTCTGGACCTGTTGATCGGTCCTGCCCAATCAAATGTCACTCTAAGCCTGTGAAATGTAAACACAGGCTTAGAGGAGATGTGCCCTCCCCCCACAACGGTCTTTTTGGATCCAGCGTGAGAGGAGAGCACATCTTACTGTGAGTATTGCACCAAGCACACCCACACACAGCTAGATAGGCACATTTCACCCCCGATCACCCCCCCCCAATTAACCCCTACAGCACCTGACACAACACACACTATATACAGCATATAGCATTTACCTATATACCTGTATAAGTGTGATTTGTGAACAGGTGTAGCACTTGCGACCCCCCCTTTTCCACTCAAATTACCCCCCACCCCCCCTAATAAAGATTTAACCCACTGATCCCCCCTGACCCCCCCCTGATCACCGCCGTTAACCCCTACACCCTCTGTCACATCAGCACTAATACAAACGCAATATACGGTGTTTTTGTATTTTTGTATTAGTGTCATTGTGATCAGAATTAGCGCAGGCGACTAAGTTTCTGTCCCAAGAAGGTTTAGGGTCCCCGTCACCCGCCCAATAAAGATTTAACCCCCTGACCCCCCCCCTGATCACCCCTACACCCCCTGCCATAACACACACCGTATACAGTATATAGCATTTTGCTATATACCCGTATAAGTGTGATTTGTGGTCAGGTGTAGCGCTTGCGACCCCCCCTTTTCCACTTGAATTACCCGCCACCCCCCCTAATAAAGATTTAAGCCCCTAATCCCCCCCTGATCACCGCTAGTTAACCCCTACACCCTCTGTCACATCAGCACTAATACAAACGTAATATACAGTGTTTTTGTATTTTTGTATTAGTGTGATTGTGATCAGAATTAGCGCAGGCGACTAAGTTTGTGTCCCAAGGAGGTTTAGGGTCCCCGCCATCCGCCCAATAAAGATTTAACCCCCTGATCCCCCCCTGATCACCCCTACACCCCCTGCCACAACGCACACTGTATACAGTATATAGCATTTTCTATATACCCGTATAAGTGTGACTTGTGACCAGGTTTAGCGCTTGCCACCGTTCCTTTTATCCTTAGGATACCCGCCAGCCCCTTCCAATAAAGATTTAACCCCCTGATCCCCCCTGATCACATCCAGTTAACCCCTACACCCTCTGTCACATTAGCACTAATACACACATAATATACTGTTTTTACTGTATTTTGTATTAGTGTCATTGTGACTTGAGGTTGCGCTAGCTAGCTAGTTTCTTTCCCAAAGGAGGTTTAGGGTCACCGCCACCCCCCCCCCCCCAGATCCCCGGCGCATAGTTTAGAAATAACCCCTTGATTGCCACACACACATACACACACACGCACGCACGCACATACACTTCCATTTCTAGTATAGTGTTTGAACAGATCAATATCTGATCAGAGCTATACTAGCGCCCCCATAGTTTAGGGTTCCCAAAACGCGGTGTTTGCACGGTCAGCACTGATTCCTGCCAGCACCTGCGTTTAACCCTTTCATCCAGGTAAGTGTAGTAATCAACAGATTACTGTCACTTACAAAAAAACACAAGACACAAAACCGCTGTGTTAGCAGAGTCAGGCCTGATCCCTGCTAGCATTAGCAGTTTTTTTGGTAGCGCTTGAAAGTCGCCTGTGAGTCGCATCACTGTAGGGGTAAATTTAGTTACCAAAATGTCTAAACGTTCGTACAGTGATGAAGCTATTTACAGTATAATGACCATGCCAGGTGAGAGCGATGGGGAAGCCTCACCGGCAGAATCAGGGTCAGTATACGAACCAGATGACAGCAGCGGCTCCCTGACAGATAGCTCCGACAACAGATGGGTCCCTGTTAGACCCAGGCGTACCCGACCCCATTCTGGAGTTGTTGAGATGCAGGAATCGCAGGGTGCTCCTATGGAGCAGAGTGTGGTTACTAGTGCCGCTCATTTTTCTGGCGACCTGGCAAGCGCCAGCGGCCTAGTACACCCTGGACCTAGTACAACCAGCACTGCAGTAACACCTGGTGACGTGGCGAGTCCCCTAAGTGCAGTTGAAGCTGGTGCGGTGGCTAGCACAAGTAGTGGCCCGCAGCCACCGTGTATTCTTAGACAGGCCCGTAGAGCCCATAGTGCCCTCCCTGATGCGCTGGCATTTCCTAATTGGCAACCCACTGATTCTACAGCGCCAGTACTTCCCCCATTCACCGCCCAACCTGGAATCCACGTGGAGACAGCTGGTTTTACGCTCCTGAACTTTTTTGAGCTGTTCTTCACGGAAGATCTTTTCAGATCTATTGTGGATCAATCAAATTTATATGCACAACAATTTATCGCCGCCAACCCAAATTCGCCCCTTGCCAGACCAGTCGGCTGGAATCCTAGAACGGTTTCCGATTTTAAAATCTTTCTGGGCCTTTCCCTCCACATGGGCATAACTAAACAAAGTGAATTGCGGCTATATTGGTCCACTAGCCCAGCTCACCATATGCGCATGTACTCTGCCTCCATGTCCAGGAGGAGATTCGAGCAAATTCTGCGATTTATGCATTTCAGCGACAATGAAGTCTGTCGTCCTCGGGGAGACCCTGCATATGATCGCCTCCACAAAATTCGGCCCCTCATAGACCACTTCAATCAGCGGTTTGCAGCCTTGTTTACCCCCGAACAAGTTGTCTGCGTTAACGAGTCCCTGATTAAATTTACTGGCCGTCTTGCTATGAAACAGTACCTCCCCAGCAAGCGTGCCAAGTACGGGGTCAAGCTGTACAAGCTCTTTGACAGGGCCACAGGCTATACAGTTAGTTTCCGGGTCTACGAGGGAAAAGATAGCTGTGTGGAGCCCCCGAACTGCCCAGACTACATAGGGAGCAGCGGTAAGATTGTTTGGGACTTGGTGTCACCCTTATCTGGAAAGGGGTACCATTTGTACGTGGACAACTTTTATACAAGCGTGCCACTATTTAGTCACCTGCTTGAATTACAAATTGGCGCATGTGGCACCGTGCGACCTAATCGCCAGGGCTTTCCCCAACGGCTTGTAAATTCCCATCTTAGTCGGGGGGAGAGAGCCTGCTTGAAAACGGACAAATTGCTTGCGGTGAAGTGGAAGGATACACGGGATGTTTATGTTCTGACCTTCCTTCACGCAGACACGACAGTCCAAATCCCTACGGCAACTGGCGTTATGGAGAAACCCCTCTGTGTCCACGAATATAACCTTAATATGGGAGGGGTGGACCTTAACGACCAGCTTTTGGCGCCGTATTTAGTTGCCCGTAAAGCCAAACGCTGGTACAAAAAAGTGTCTGTTTACCTTTTCCAATTGGCTATGCTGACCGCCTTTGTCCTATACAGGACGTCAGGACGAACTGGACCCTTCCGGGAATTCCAGGAAGCGGTCATCCTTGCCTACCTGTACCCAGGAGGCATGCCTGCCCAACTTCCCCTTCCAGATGCAGTGAGCCGGCTGCATGAGAGGCATTTTCCTTATGCCATCCCGAGTACCCCTACCCAAAGACGACCCCAAAGACGATGTCGTGTCTGTAGCAGGTGCGGATGTAGGCGTGACACCCGCTATTATTGTCCCAAATGTCCTGACCAACCTGGTCTCTGCATCGGGGAATGTTTTGAGCGCTACCATACACTAGTGGAGTATTAGTGTAGGGTACAGCACGACATAGTGTAGGGCACACAAACACAGGGTCTCGAAGGATGTTGGATGTCCATCGACATTTTGAGAGACCCAAGCTGGAAGATCGCAGTCCCAAATCAAGGAAGAACAGTTAGAAAGAAAAATAAAAGGATCCAAAAACTGTTGTTGTGTCAGTAATTTTATATGTCCTTCTACTCCTTCCTACTGTACTTTGTTCAATGTCCTTTGTTTGTTTTTTCATTCTTTTGTGACCTGTTTCTCTTGCAGGTACTCGTCGGCTACCACGCATTGATTTTATATATTCTGACACAAACAGTGTTTGCGCTCAGCATATATGGATACCTTTGCTGATAGCAGCTGTGGTGATTTTCTGATTTCAGCACTGCAGTTAAAATCCTATTTTGGTATACGTGGATAGTGCCGTGTATACCCATCATTAAATTCAGTGGGTGGTTGTTTGGGCGGTTAATGATGAGTAATACTACGCATTATTCCTGTGCTGATTTCTGATAGGTTCTCTTTTTTTCCGTTCAGCCCACAGGCTGCATGAAAAAAAAAAAAAACCTATATGCCAAACAAGGACCAGCAATGTACTGGTACGTTGCTGGACTTTGAGTGGTTATACCAGGATGATGCCTGCAGATTTAGGCATCATCTTAGTATCGTTTTTTACAGCCAGCGGTCGGCTTACATGTAAAAGCAATCCTAGCAGGTAATTGGCCGCTAGACTGCTTTTACATGCAGTGGGAGGGGTCTCCCCCCCCCACCGCCGCCTTCCGCAGCCTTCCGTGGTTTTTCTCGGGCTCTCCTGTCCCACCGGTTAACCCGAGAGTGCAGCCGGTGGTTCAATTATCTAACCATAGAGCTAATTGGAGATGAGAATGGCTCCAATCATCTCTATGGCCTAAGATGCCGGAGGCTACGAGCATTTTATGACTTCTGTTTTGCCAGAAATAAACAGGGCCATTGGGAAATTGGGAAAATATTTTATCACACCAATTTTGGCGTGGTCAGATGCGTTCAGGTCAGAGGAGAGATCTAGAGTATAAAAGACCCCAATTTTTTTAAAAAAGAGTACCTGTCACTACAGATTGCTATCATAGGGGATATTTAAATTCACTGTGATAACAATAAAAATGATTTAAAAAAAAAAAATTAAAGGAAAGGTGTCAAAATAACATAAAAAAGTAAAAGAAAAAAGAAAAAAAAAAATTGAGCCCCCCCTCCTTTCCCCCCGTGCTTGCGCGCAATAGCGCACGCAAGCGTTGGTCTAGTGTCATATGTAAACCGCAATTGCAGCATGCATGTGAGGTATCGCCGTGATCGCTAGATCGAGTGCAGTAATTCTTGCAGTAGACCTCCTCTGTAAGTCTAAAGTGGTAACCTGTAGAGACTTTTAAAGGTTTTTAAAAATGTACGTATGTTTTTGCCGCTGCGCAGGCATGCGCAATTTTTAAAGCATGTCATGTTAGGTGTCTATGAACTCGGCATAAGATCATCTTTTAAATTTTACCAAAAAATTGGAATTATATAGTGTATTTGTGCAATAAATTTAAAAAAATGTATTTTTTTCGCAAAAATTGCGTTTGGAAAATCTGTGCGCAAATACCGTGTGACAAAAAAATTTGCAACATCCACCATTTTATTCTATAGGGCCTCTGCTTTAAAGAAATATATAATGTTTGGGGGTTCAAAGTAATTTTCTAGTAAAAAAAAAATATTTTTTCATGTAAACAAAAAGGCACAGAAAAGGCTTGGTTTTTCAAGTGGTTAGAAGAGTGGGTGATGTGTGGCTAAGATTGAGCATAAAATGCCGGGACAGTTCAAACACCCCCCAAATGACCCCTTTTTGAAAAGTAGACACCCAAAGCTTTTTTTCTGAGAGGCATGGTGAGTCCATGGAGTATTTTATATTTTGCCACAAGTTTCGGGAAAATTATTATTATTTTTTTTGTTGTTGTTTTTTTACAGAAAGTTGTCACTAAATGATATATTGCTCATGCATGCCATGGGAATATGTGAAATGACACCCCAAAATACATTCTTTTGCTTCTCCTGAGTACAGGGATACCACATGTGTGAGACTTTTTGGGAGCCTAGCTGTGTACGCGACCCCGACAACCAGTCCACATCTTCAGGTTTTCTAATGGCGTAAATTGCTGATTTTACCCCTGACTACCTGTCACAGTTTCAGAGGCCCTGAAATTTCAAGATAGCACAAAACCCCCCCAAATGACCCCATTTTGCAAAGTAGACACTCCAAGCTACTGGCTGAGAAGCATGGTGAGTCCATGGAATAGTTTATATTTTGCCACAAGTTTTGGGAAAAATGTTTTTTTTATTTTTTTTTTTTTATTTTTTTACACAAAGTTGTCAGTAAATGATATATTGCTCACACAGGCCATGGGTATATGTTAAATGACACCCCAAAATACATTCTGCTGCTTCTCCTGAGTACAATGATACCCCATGTGTGAGACTTTTTGCCAGTCTAGCCGCGTACAGGACCCGGAAAACCAATGCGCACCTTTTGGCTTTCTAAGGGCGTAAATTGTTGATCTCACTCCTTACTACCTATCACACTTTTGAAGTCCATAAAAAGCCAAGATGGCACAAAACCCCCCCAAATGACCCCATTTTGCAAAGTAGACACTCCAATCTATTTGCTGAGAGGCATGGTGAGTATTTTGCAGCTCTCATTTTTTTTGGAAAATGAAGTAAAAACAGGAAAATGCATTTTTTTTCCTCTTTTTTCAATTTCCAAAACTTTGTGACAAAAAGTGAGATCTGCAAAACACTCAACATGCCTCTCTGCAAATAGCTCAGGGTGTCTACTTTCCGAAAAGGGGTCATTTGGGGGGGGGGGGTTGTGCTGTCTTGGCATTTCATGGCCTCCAAAACTGTGATAGGTAGTCAGGAGTGAAATCAACAATTTACGCCCTTGGAAAGCCTGAAAGCGGGGACTGGTTTTCGGGGACCTGTACTCGGCTAGACTGCAAAAAAGTCTCCCACATGGGGTATCCCTGTACTCAGGAGAAGCAGCAGAATGTATTTTGGGGTGTCATTTCACATATACCCATGGCATGTGTGAGCAATATATCATTTACTGACAACTTTGTGTAAAAAAAAATATATATATATATATATATATATATATATTTCCCGGAACTTGTGGCAAAATATAAAATATTCCATGGACTCACCATGCCTCTCAGCAAATAGTTTGGGGTGTCTACTTTCCAAAATGGGGTCATTTGGGGGGGTTTTGTGCTATCTTGGAATTTTAGGGCCTCCGAAACTGTGATAGGTAGTCAGGAGTGAAATCAACAATTTACGCCCTTGGAAAGCCTGAAAGCGGGGACTGGTTTTGGGTGACCTGTACTCGGCTAGACTGCAAAAAAGTCTCACACATGGGGTATCCCTGTACTCAGGAGAAGCAGCAGAATGTATTTTGGGGTGTCATTTCACATATACCCATGGCATGTGTGAGCAATATATCATTTACTGACAACTTTGTGTAAAAAAAAAAAAAAAAATAATAATAATATATTTCCCGGAACTTGTGGCAAAATATAAAATATTCCATGGACTCACCATGCCTCTCAGCAAATAGCTTGGGGTGTCCACTTTCCAAAATGGGGTCATTTGGGGGGGTTTTGTGCTATCTTGGAATTTTAGGGCCTCCGAAACTGTGATAGGTAGTCAGGAGTGAAATCAACAATTTACGCCCTTGGAAAGCCTGAAAGCGGGGACTGGTTTTCGGGGACCTGTACTCGGCTAGACTGCAAAAAAGTCATTTCACATATACCCATGGCATGTGTGAGCAATATTTCATTTTCTGACAACTTTGTGAAAAAAAAAAAAAAAAAAAAAAAAATATATATATATATATATATATATATATATATATACAGTGGGTACGGAAAGTATTCAGACCCCCTTAAATTTTTCACTCTTTGTTATATTGCAGCCATTTGCTAAAATCATTTAAGTTCATTCTTCTTCCTCATGAATGTACACATAGCACCCCATACTGACAGAAAAACACAGAATTGTTGACATTGTTGCAGATTTATTAAAAAAGAAAAACTGAAATATCACATGGTCCTAAGTATTCAGACCCTTTGCTCAGTATTTAGTAGAAGCCCCCTTTTGATCTAATACAGCCAGGAGTCTTTTTGGGAAAGATGCAACAAGTCTTTCACACCTGGATTTGGGGATCCTCTGCCATTCCTCCTTGCAGATCCTCTCCAGTTCTGTCAGGTTGGATGGTAAACGTTGGTGGACAGCCATTTTTAGGTCTCTCCAGAGATGCTCAATTGGGTTTAAGTCAGGGCTCTGGCTGGGCCATTCAAGAACAGTCACGGAGTTGTTGTGAAGCCACTCCTTCGTTATTTTAGCTGTGTGCTTAGGGTCATTGTCTTGTCCAGTCTGAGGTCCAGAGCACTCTGGAGAAGGTTTTTGTCCAGGATATCCCTGTACTTGGCCGCATTCATCTTTCCCTCGATTGCAACCAGTCGTCCTGTCCCTGCAGCTGAAAAACACCCCCACAGCATGATGCTGCCACCACCATGCTTCACTGTTGGGACTGTATTGGACAGGTGATGAGCAGTGCCTGGTTTTCTCCACACATACCGCTTAGAATTAAGGCCAAAAAGTTCTATTTTGGTCTCATCAGACCAGAGAATCTTATTTCTCACCATCTTGGGGTCCTTCAGGTGTTTTTTAGCAAACTCCATGCGGGCTTTCATGTGTCTTACACTGAGGAGAGGCTTCCATCGGGCCACTCTGCCATAAAGCCCCGACTGGTGGAGGGCTGCAGTGATGGTTGACTTTCTACAACTTTCTCCCATCTCCTGACTGCATCTCTGGAGCTCAGCCACAGTGATCTTTGGGTTCTTCTTTACCTCTCTCACCAAGGCTCTTCTCCCCCGATAGCTCAGTTTGGCTGGACGGCCAGCTCTAGGAAGGGTTCTGGTCGTCCCAAACGTCTTCCATTAGAGGATTATGGAGGCCACTGTGCTCTTAGGAACCTTAAGTGCAGCAGAAATCTTTTTGTAACCTTGGCCAGTTCTGTGCCTTGCCACAATTCTGTCTCTGAGCTCTTCAGGCAGTTCCTTTGACCTCATGATTCTCATTTGCTCTGACATGCATTGTGATCTGGAAGGTCTTATATAGACAGGTGTGTGGCTTTCCTAATCAAGTCCAATCAGTATAATCAAACACAGCTGGACTCAAATGAAGGTGTAGAACCATCTCAAGGATGATCAGAAGAAATGGAAAGCACCTGAGTTAAATATATGAGTGTCACAGCAAAGGGTCTGAATACTTAGGACCATGTGATATTTCAGTTTTTCTTTTTTAATAAATCTGCAACAATGTCAACAATTCTGTGTTTTTCTGTCAGTATGGGGTGCTATGTGTACATTCATGAGGAAGAAGAATGAACCTAAATGATTTTAGCAAATGGCTGCAATATAACAAAGAGTGAAAAATTTAAGGGGGTCTGAATACTTTCCGTACCCACTGTATATATATATATATATTTCCCGGGAACTTGTGGCAAAATATAAAATATTCCATGGACTCACCATGCCTCTCAGCAAATAGCTTGGGGTGTCTACTTTCCAAAATGGGGTCATTTGGGGGGGGGTTTGTGCTGTCTTGGAATTTTAGGGCCTCCGAAACTGTGACAGGTAGTGCAGAGGTGACATGCACAATTTACGCCATTAGAAAAACCTGAGAGTGTTGATTGGTTTTCGCGGTCCTGTACACAGCTAGGCTCCCAAAAAGTCTCACACATGGGGCATCCCCATACTCAGGAGAAGTGGCAGAATGTATTTTGGGGTGTCATTCCACATATACCCATGTCATGTGTGAGAAATTTATCTTTTAGTGACAACGTTGTGTAAAAAAAAAAAAAAATAGTAATTTTCCCAAAACTTGTAGTAAAATATAAAATATTCCATGGACTCACCATACCTCTCAGCAAACAGCTTGGGGTGTCTACTTTCCAAAATGGGGTCATTTGGGGGGGTTTTGTGGTATCTTGACATTTCAGGGCCTCCTAAACCGTTAGAGGTAGTGAGAAAATGCAATGAAAAATGTACGCCCTTTGAAATTCTGATGGTGGTGATTTGTTTTTGGGGACCCGTACACAGCTAGGCTCCCAAAAAGTCCCACAAATGTGGTATCCCTGTACTCAGGAGAAGCAGAAGAATATATTTTGGGGTGTAATTACACATATACCCATGGCATGTGTGAGCAATATATCATTTCACTGACAACTTTGTGTAAAAAAGAAATTTTTTTTAGTCATTTTTCAAACACCTGTGACAAAAAAATGAAATATTCAATGAGCTCAACATGCCTCTCAGAACATTCCTTAGGATGTCTACTTTCCAAAAAGTGGTAGTTTGGGGGGGGTTTTGTACTGCCCTGCCATTTTAGCACTTCATGAAATGAGATAGGCAGTCAGAAATTAAAGCTGCGTAAATTTCAGTATTTACACCATAGTTTGTAGACGCTATAACTTTTGCGCAAACCAATAAAAATACGCTAATTGAATTTTTTTTGTCAAAGACATGTAGCTAAATATATTTTGCCCAAAAAAAATACATAAATTGAGTATATTGGATATTTTTTAAAAGACAAAGTTGAAAATGTCATTTTTTTGCAAAATTTTCGCTCTTTTTTTATTAATATCGCAAAAAATAAAAAGCGCAGAGGTGATAAAATACCACCAAAAGAAAGCTCTGTTTGTGGGAAAAAAAGGACGTAAATTTCGTTTGGGTACCACATTGCATGACCGCACAATTGTCAGTTAAAGTCACGCAGTGCCGAGTCTTAAAATACCCCCTGGTCAGGAAGGGGGTAAAATCTTCCGGGGCTTAAGTGGTTAAGGAACTTAAGACCACCATGCAATGTACAGAGAACAGCACAGCAGATGAATCTCTATGTACCATGTATACATGTAATAAAAGGTACAAGATGAGAACCTAGTTGTACCGCCATTAAAAACGTCCATATACAGAACGTTCTTATTATCAGGCAAGTAACCTATTCTGCTAAAAATCCAAATAAATATCTTATATGGTAAAAAGATTAAGATGCCCGCATATACCTATTGTGTTTTTTTTTTTTTCATTTGGCCCCTGTCCTAAGTCTTTTAAAGCCTTCTCACCTAGGCACACTCAGCAGGCAAAAAGGCACCTTCAGCTTCCAGGCAAAGCTTTGGCACACTACACCCACATCCCAAATTGCAATAATTACTCCTTACTGACTTACAAAGAGGTGTATACAATACAAAGGGGCATGCCAGAATTTCAGATTTTGGAGTACAGGGGTTTGGGGCTCCATTAAAAAAAGAAAGATTTGTTTGTGGAACTTTTGCCTCTTAGGTCAGCATATCCAGGTAAAAAAGCATTAGATGCATTAGGTTGTAATCAGGTCATGCATATAGCTATTTAACACCCCAATGTTAAAAGTAATATGCTTAGAGTGCATCTCTGGGCAACACATGAGAAAATGTATTAAATCTCTGTAATATATGTGCAGCCATTTTCCCATCTTTTTTCTCTAAAATCCTTCAAGTAAAAAGAAATACCGGATGAACCTGCCAAAAATCCAGTGAGATCCTCAATTCTATAAAATTGTTAGCATAAAACCCCCTGTTGCACTGTAATCATAGGCATTGTTGTCAGCCCTTCCTTAAAGTCACAATAAAGCTTCCTTTTTTTAATTAAAATAATAAACATTTCATACTTGCCTGCTCTGTGCAATGGTCTTGCACAGAGCAGCACTGGTCTACCTCTTCTTTTTTCTCCCCCACCAGCGCTCCTGGTTTCTCCCCCCCCCCCCCCCCCCAGGCCGAGTGTCCCCCATAGAAAGTCGCTTCTACTGGGCTCATGTTGCTGAATGCCCTTTTACTTATTGAGAAATCTCTGGCTGAGTTTTTACAGAAACCAACACTTCCAGGAGTGTAAATCTCTTCATTCTCAGACTCCTGCCACATCCAATGTTACAACAGAACACAGCATTAACCTGGGTAGCAACAGAGGTATTATTAGGATCTATTTAATGTCTTTTTTTTTTTTTTTTTTTTAGGGGACATTTTTAATGACAAGTTGTTTTTAGTGACAAATGTGCTTTAAACTCAACTTGTTGCAGAAATGCCATGCTGGAAGATCCACAGTCACTAAAAATTTAGGGTTTCACAGGTTCAAGGTAACTTGTATACTCCAACATCTCATCCTTCATTGTTATGCACTGCAACTGCAGCTGTGGCCCGTAGGAAGATTCTACTTCCAGAACATTTCTTGTACATAATGAAATACAACATAAGGGAAACAAACAAGTGAAAATATGAGAATATAGGAAATGATGCACTTAAAATGATAGTGACAGCAGAATACAGATATATCCTAACCGATTAAGTACTGGGTACCATTTTAAAACAATTGGAAAGTGTATGCACTGGAACAGCAAAGGTAGATGATCCTCAGGGCCGTAATATGGCACATCAAAGGATAACAGTCTGTAACCCTATTCACACACACAGCATGCTTTGGCCCCTAAAGGTTCTGGCAGTAAGTGGCTCCTGTAGAAAAGTGTCTACAAAGTGGGGGAAAAGGGGGGTTTCAGTGTCTGGAAATCAGCACAGACTATGCGAAAATTCAAGTCCCAGCAGTGCCAATGTCCAGAAAGTAGCACACAATCCACGTAGAACTATCAATCGCAACAGTTCTAAGCACCTTCTAGTTTTCTTCTAATGAGAACGGAAGTTCCTCTGTGTTCAACACGTGAGTAAATTCAGAAGCATCTGACACTTTTTCTTTCAGCATAGGGATATTATCTGATAATTTGGATTCAGCCGACACCTCAGCTTCAAACTGCCTGTACTGAGGTGTCTGGCTTTATCTAGGTACAGGATACAATGACATCTGTGCTACCTGCTGAGAGGAGCCTCACCTCCTACCTCTTGTGTGGACCAGAAACTCATAGATCAAATATGCAGATATGCTGACTGCTTTTCACACTGTTAGCGATTGTTGATTTTACAAAAAAAAAATTATATTGATCTCCGTCACACAGGAGTATTGGTAGCAGGTAATATAAGTGTTATAAATGATTGAGGTGGTTTCCAAATTACACTAAACTACAAACTTTACCTTTTAAGCCTACTGCTGGATCTAGTTTTGGATAAATTTACCAATACATTTACATACCATTACAAATGTACATTACATTTCAGGCCACTGCAGCAACTGAAGTATACTTGTAAACAGAATGGAACTCTCTAGCTAGCTGCTGTCAGGCAGGGAGAGAAAGGGTTAACTTCTTTCTCAGTCTTTTCACTTGGCGCGCTCTGCTTGAATCTGCCCTCCCTTCTTTGCTCATATTAAATCAGGAGGGAGCTGTGCTCAGAGAGTTCCAGCCATGTGGGAGCAAGGACAGGCTGATTATGTAACCTGATCCTCCAGCACACCACAGCCCAGAGGGGCTCTGCTCCTCCCTGCTTCAGGTATCTTCTTGTCATAGTCTGGAGTCAGGCTCAGAGGCCAGTAGCTATAGCAATGGAGCAGCACCCACCGACAAGTGGGACAGGTATACACGCAGGTCTCCCTGGCTGAAGACATGGGTTCACATGAGGTGCAGGGTCTAAGTACTGACCAATATTTACCATAGCTCCTGATGGTGGAGATGGGTCTTGCTGAGTATTGGTACAAGGTTGTGGTTCTCAGGATCACTCCACCAGAAGGTGAGCAAGCCAGGGTTCAGTGGCAGATATAGCAGGTAGGGATCAAGCAGAAGTGTAGATATTAAACAAGCCAAAGGTCGGTAATGAATGGTTGCAGGTTGGTTTGAGCAGACGCGTAGTCAGGGAACAAGTCAAAAGGTCAGTAATAAATGGTAGCAAAGATACGGACGGCAGCAGGAGAGACAAAAGCGAGATATTGGCTGGAGAGAGCACAATAATCTGGCACACAGGAAGTGCAGAGACATGGCTTAAATCAGGAAGTACATGGGAAGTGCAAAAAGTTCAAGGTTAAAGATAAACCAAGTTCAAGGCAGGCAGGCATATTGAAGGAAATGGACGGTGCCCAAGCAGTTGGGATAAGACCCGCGTGCTGGCGACTCTAGGGACCTAGCTGCATGGCATGGAAAAGGTAATTATGCACACACATAGGGTCCATGCTGGTTCCCGGTGCGACCTGCTCTGTCACTGAAAGATAGATGGCAGAGTCTAGCTGAACTGGTGGAACGGGACACTGCAATGTGGTGTCTCCTTAGAAATGTCACATCCTGAGCAGGTATAAGTATCGTGGAACTGAGAGGCACTTGTATACATCTTCAGGTTATATTACAGAGACAGTGGCCTGTACAGCTTACTTCTAAGTCGGGGTGTCACAATGATGTTGTCACATGAACGCGGCCCCGCCTGGTCCCGGGCATTAGCAAGCGTGGACAGTACACCGTAGCAAATCAAACAGCATGTCTCTCTCTGATATCGCCTTTAGGACCTGGTTTCCAACCAAGAAAATGGCCGCCGCGTCCCCTCGTGTATCCCAGCGTGGCGTGCCGCAGGCTCCTCCTACGCGTTTCGTCAGTAAGTGACGTCGTCAGGGGGTGTGGCCTGCGGTAAGCCAATCTCTTTTATGCGCTGGACGGGGTGGAAGAGGCGGAACTTCGTATAATCACCCGAAGCCGGAAGTCGAGCATATGCGCTCCAACGACCAGAACTTCCGGGTCAAAGTGCTAATACTCCATATCCTGGTGCCAGTCGCTTGCACTCCAGCTCCCCGGAAACATGCGCTTCAACGACCGGAACCAGGAAATCATACAATCCACAACATTCTGCAGCGGATGCCAGTTTATTGAAAAATAGCACCCCGAACATAAGCCAGAATATATGGAATATGTATTAGCATAAGTATATGTCGATGTACCTCCGCCAGAGGACAACCTCCGGTCTCGGAACGTCACCGATGACATCCTCCTCCCATTTGGCCATGAATAAATTGGCCATACTTGGTGCGAATTTCGCGCCCATGGCCACACCCTTGTTCTGTCTGTAGAAGGTGCCCCCGAACCAGAAGAAGTTGTGGGCCATGGCATAATCAAGCAGGGCCAAAATATATTGACACTGAAAATTCAACATACTACTTTGTCCCAAAAAGTGCTCAACAGCTTCTCTTCCATGCCGATGCAAAATCACCGTGTAGAGTGACGAGACATCGGCAGTAGCTAAAATATAGCTATCTTTCCACTCTACGTCTTTAAGGATGTTGATTACCTGCATAGAGTCTCTTAGGAAGGAGGGTGTTTTCATCACCAATGGCTGCAAAAAGAAGTCGATGCATTTACCCACCCGGGAGGTGACCGAATCAATGCCACTAATGATTGGCCTCCCGGGTGGGTTCACCGCATCTTTATGTACCTTGGGCAGGTAGTACATAATAGGCACCCTTGGGGCAGATGGCACTAAAAAGGATTTCTCCTTCTTAGTTAGGAGTTTTCTTTCAAACCCCTCCTCCACTAGTGCAATAAGCTCCATTTTATAGGCCACAGTCGGATTACCCCTAAGGGGGGTATAGGTCTCCCTATCGGACAGCAGCCTATCCATTTCTCTATTGTAGGCCGAGGTGTCCAAAATGACTATCCCTCCCCCCTTGTCTGCTGACCTCACAATTATATCCTCACGTTCTTTTAATGAGCGCATCCCTCGTTTAAACATGCTTGTCTGATGCACATTTTTGAGGCTAAGTTTGTCCAGGTCCTTGGCAACCAAATCCCGAAACACCGTCAGGGAAGGGGCCAAGGAACCAGGAGGGTTAAAAAGTGAAGCATTTGCAAACGGTGTGGCCTTTACTCCCATAGTATATTCCGACCTGAGAGCAATCGGATTCCCCATGAAATGCCTCTTTATGCTCATCTTCCGCACATACTTGTGAAGGTCGATGAACGTGTCGAACTTGCTCAGAGGTCGGGGAGGGACATACTTCAGACCATGATTAAGCACATACTTCTCCTCATTAGAGAGGGAAGCCGTGCTTAAATTGAACAGACCCTGGTCCTTCAGTGCCGCCGCCTTTTTATTGCGGACCCTCCTCCCCCCTCCAGTCCCTCTCTTCCTTCTTTCTGCCTTTTGCTCCTTGGGGTCCCCTCCTGAAAAGGGGTATTAGATGGCCTATAGGATCCATATCCCCCAGGTGGATTAGAGCGTGTTGGTTGGGGGGGTTGTAACTCTGTGGGTTACGAGCCCATTGTTCATCCCCATTCTGATAATAGGGTCCCCCAGGCCGAAAGGGAGGTATGAAGTCCCTCTCTTGTGGGTGTGAGGTGATGTATTGGGCCCCACCCTCAAAGCTATCCTGCAGGGGTAGGAACCTGTTCTCAGAGGCCGGAAAGTTCCCTCTTTGCTGAGAGGCTGAATTTCCCCTGCCTCTTCCCCTACCTCTCCCCCGTCCCCATCCTTGTCCACGCCTTGGTTGTACCCAGGCATTGGAAGTTGAATGGGGATAGTTGGACTGCCCTGATGGTAACGTGATATCCATCGGAGTGCTAGGTGGAATAATTGCTTGAGCATTCTGTGTCTCAACCGGGCCCGTAGGTCCTCTATTACTCTGCCATTTGAAGACAAGTTTGTTTTTATAGTCACCACTGTCCCTGAGAAATTTCTTTCTCTTTTTATTTTTCTGCTCAATGTCCTACTTCTCAAAATGTTTCTTTAGGGAGTCGGATTTCTGTTTGTAAGAGTCCTTAGTCTTAAATTCCTCTAATTTACCCTTAATGATGTTAATCTCCTCATCTAATTTCTTCAATTTAAGCCGTTTTTTAGATACCATAAACCGTAAGAGCTCCAGCCCAGCTTTATTGAAATATTGGTACCATTCATCAGTGTCCAGGATATCACTCTGCGGTGATACCTCCCACCGTAGGCTCCTGGGCACCATACTCTCTGCTAAGTATTTTTTAAAGAATGCCACGTCCCACCCCGTGTGGAGCTCTGTGGTCATGACATTTTTGAGCCTCAAAAAGAGACCATTCATGTCATCCAGAGGCTCCTCCGAGGTGGAGAAAATGCCATCCAAATTGATATGTTTTCCTGTATTCAAATACATCCATGGTGGAGAATGGACTCCTTCAAATACACAGTACCCACGTCCTATACACACAGAACTGTACCAGTTAAATCCTAATTGTGCAAGAATAAGCACGAGCAGCAGCACGTGTACTAATTGATAAGAGATAAAAAATGGGGGTATTGCTGCGCTAAAACATGACATTAAAAAAGTATTAAATAATACATATACACTTCACAATAGATAAAAGCTCAAAAACTCTGAGTAAAGCTGCCAACACCTGATCATGAATTAGAAAAAACAGATCATGGAAAAAATGTAGAGGTGAATGGGGTAGCGCTTATATAAATATAAAATGAACTCCACAGTCCATATACAGATATATTAAATCCTTGGATGGAAAACGAGTCTGTTCAGAAAGACGTGCTCCCAAAAGTATAGCCAATTACTTCACACTCCGACAGATCTGTGCAGAGAGACCACCACCAAGAGAAAAGATGGCCCCTTACCGCAATGTATGGATCCCCACTACAGAGATCAGATCCAGCTCAATTCACACATCAGAAAGACCCTTGCAGACAGTACCCGGCTCGTAGTGATATCCACATCAGCTCCACTCAGTAAAGGCACAGGTATGGGTGCATGTGTGAAAAAAGAGGGACAACTCCCATAGTGAAGTACAGTAGCGAATGTGTTTATTGATGCACTAATATAAAAATTGGCAACTCACATTTCGTAGCAAATCAAACAGCATGTCTCTCTCTGATATCGCCTTTAGGACCTGGTTTCCAAACAAGAAAATGGCCGCCGCGTCCCCTCGTGTATCCCAGCGTGGCGTGCCGCAGGCTCCTCCTATGCGTTTCGTCAGTAAGTGACGTCGTCGGGGGTGTGGCCTGCGGTAAACCAATCTCTTTTATGCGCTGGACGGGGCGGAAGAGTCGGAACTTCGTATAATCACCCGAAGCCGGAAGTCGAGCATATGCGCTCCAACGACCAGAACTTCCGGGTCAAAGTGCTAATACTCCATATCCTGGTTAACCATGTAGTGCTATAATGCACAAAGGTGGCACCACCACAGAGGATCCACTATGGTGCGCAGCGCCATCCTCCGGTCACGAAAGCAGGCCCCAAAGGCAATCTACCAAATACAGTGCCAATCATAAAAACAAAAATGCAACATAAAATACATTAACGATGAAAAACGACAAAAAAGTTATAAAAAATTTTTTTTAGGGCATCACTTATTAAGACAATAAGATACAATACACCCCAAACTCATACATGGTTTTAAAATTCCTACCAGATATCCAAAATTAGTGGCTATGATAAATATTCAGACCATGGGACATCGAGAGGACACATCAATTATGCATTATTGATGAACGCATTGATGTCCCAATCGATGTTTAACCCATGGGGGGCATACGTTTTCAATCGGTAAATCCAGCTAGCCAGGGTCGTAGCTAAGATCAAGCACCCAGGGCAAATTCCCTGAATCTACTGTAGGGTGCGCCGGCTGTTCCAACCATCCATCCTAATCCCTCTGATCTGTGCTTTCATTAGACAGTGCAGATCATAAGCTAAGGCACTAAACCAATCAGAGTGGTTCTGTGCCTTGTGATCGCTGTGCTAGCCAGCTTAAGTTTACATTTAGGAGCCTGCCTCTACCGCAGATTCTTTTCCTTCTTCCCCTGCCTGCACGTATTTACAAGTATGTGTTTTTTATGCTCTCACTGACCACCAACAAAAGAGGGGCACACTGACCACAATGTAATAGGGGACACATTGATCACCAATGTAATGGGGACATGCTCACCACCAATGTATTGGGGCACACTGACCACCAGCTTTTAAGTGTTATCACTTTGTTCATATCCTGTTTTATTTTCTACAGTTGATCTTTTAGGTTTATGTTTATATATGAATCTCTCACTTTTAGTACAGTAGGTACGAATGTATTTTTTGGGTACAAGGACTGCAGCAAATGTATGCAAGGTTTACTGCGACTAAGCTAAAGCTCAGTATACACATATCAAAATATGTCCCGTTCAGAATTTCAGTACATGGGTAGACTTGTCTGTGTCTGTGTGACTTGTCAACAGAATCCAGTTGTTGACCGGTTTTCGTCTGATGGTCCTGCTAAAAAACACAGCTTTCTATCAGCTTCTGCAGAAATCTGGCTGCAGCACTGATCAGTGTATTTTAACGAGGGAGGTCCCTGCTGTCAGAATACAACGGGGGGGGGGGGGAGATCCTTGTATTCACATCTCTCGAAAAAAAAAAACCATGTATGTATACTCAGCTTAAGACCATATTTAACCATGTCCCTTTAGGGCCTGCCACGCCCAACATCTAGTGCAATTTCTCCACATGAACATTTTGGGGAATACGCTGCATGTTTTGTCATTTCTAAGTACTGAATTTGGGCTATGCTCATGAGACTTTTGCTTGTGGCACAATAATTAAAGATGATATTGTGGGTGCTCAAGGACTGTGGTATATATGTGCCATGTATACAGTAAGTAGGCTCAGGTTTTATTTAATCATACTTCCATTAAATCCCTCTGACTGTTAGCATAATTTGGTCTCATTGATTATTCACAGCAATTCACTATTGCTTTCTTCAAAGTGCCCACGGGTGGCTATAGGTCTTTCACAATTCTAGTTTTTTTTTTTTTAAACTCTTTTTATTAAAGGAGATAAAGCTTTTGGTACAATAAACAAAGCACTCAACATGAGCGCAAAAAAATATATTGCGGTACAACATATTACAATAAAATTCAAAACATCCAGTATGCAGCATTCCATCGTGTTATAAGGTCAGTAAGCATGCTAAATAACAAAAATATTCAACATCGTGAGTATCAGGGAGTGTCAAAGCCAACAGCCCAAAGGACTATCGGGTTCAAAACCCTCCACAGTAAGGTTATCAGTACTCTCAACGATATCCTTAAGCATTAGATACAGTGAGGGCAGAAGAGCACCATGCACCCCAGACCTTATTGAATTTAACTGGGCACCCTCTATGTTCAAATACAAGTTTTTCATATGGCAAAACCTGATTTACCAAATGCAACCACATACGCACCGAGGGAGGATTGGGCTGAATCCACTTAAATGCAACTGCCTTGCGGGCCAAGAATAATGTTCCCATTAGCATAATTCTAGTATGCCTCGGCCACTGCTCCTCATCCAATACCCCCAGCAAACAAATCAGTGGGGTGCATGGGACTGGGACAGACAGGACCACAGACACGACACCGGTCACCCGTTTCCAATATCCGGCTATGACCAGAAACAGCCACATAACATGGGCAAAGTCCACACACGGACAAGTACATCTAGTACAGGTGGGGGCTGGCAAGCGGTGCATTGCATGCAGCCTAACCGGTGTCAAATAGGATTGATGCAACATGTATAAATGAATTAATTTATTGTTGACTGACGGAGATACTGAGAGGTGAGAGGCGCATACCTCCTCCCAGTCCTCATCAGACAAATCAGGGATAAGTTGCTGCCATTTAGTGCGGACTGTCAATGGGGTTCTGTTAATTGTGATGGATATTAAATGTAAATAGATTGTAGAGATAAGCCCCCTGGGCCTTTGAGATCGCATAACTCCTATCAGCGGGTAGTCAGAAACACCAACGTCATTGGTCCCAAACTGGGAGTGGAGTATATGACGAAGTTGGAGGTATCTATAGAAGGCAGTTCGGGGAAGATCACATTTACCCTGCAGCGTTTGTAAAGAAATTAAGACATTCCTCTCATATACATCCCCCAAGGTAATAACTCCCTTATTTTCCCAGAACCAAAAATCCATAAACAATTGAAGACAGGGGAACATTGGGTTATGCCAAGGAGGCAGAGCTGAGTCAATGTGTCCCAAGTCTGCAATCTTTTGGCCTCCCACCACACTGCTCTGGCCATGGTAAGCTTCACAATCCTAGTTATACTGTGTTCCCATCTTTATTTCCCCTTTTATTAAAGAACACTTTTTTTTCACTGAAATGAAAAAAATGTATGCTTACCTGGTCAGTAAAAGGGTATTGCACAGACTAGCCCTGAACCTCCTTTTCTGGGGTCCGCTGCCAACACTCTCATCTCCACATCTTCTCTGTGTACCCCACAGGAAGCCACTTCTTATGTTGGCACATATGTGGGCACAATACCAAGCAAGCCCGGCTGTGTGCATGTCAAGGTCAGGAGGTAATAAACAAAACTCAGTTCATGCCATATCAATTATTGGTGAGTATATACAGTACTGATCTGGTGTAACTCCACAAATGGAGTTCATGGACAGTCAGCATAGGATCCTATTCTTTGCACATAAAGCCTCAATTATGGTATAGGACATCATCTGCTCTTTCCAAACTTTTCCCGCAACAGAGTGATATGTACTAGTGGTGAAATGCCCATACAAGCAATGTACTGCATGTTTTCTTGGGAGTGCCCCATACTTTATCCTTTTTGTCAACAGGTCACAAAAATCACAACTTACTGCTATCTCTCTAGTAGTCCTGCCTCTCTAGCTAAATTTTACCCCATTGTCAAGGAAAACAGTACAAGAAATCATTATTGATCCATCTCGCAAAGGCCACGAGGGCTTGTGTCACTAGCGTTTTGGAGACAAAAGACTTATCCCTCATTGAGCGAATGGTCAGCCAGAGTAAATAATACATAGGATATGGCTACAACAACAAAAAAAGAAATAGAGACCTTCTAGGATGGCTCTCCTTTATGAATATAAATTACATATACAGAATATGGAGAATCTTCGTTCTGCCCTTAAAAAGACAAGTCTGAAGAATATACAACAAGATGGTTCTATTTTAGAATAACTTAAATTCTCTCGAGTATTTTCCACAATGATAAGGTAACTCTCTACTTTTGATGCTTGCAGAGACCACACTCTCCCACCATCGTTCCTTATCTACCCGTTTGGTTGTTAATTAATTTACATCAAATACATTTTTCCACTTCACAATGATCTCCTCAGAGCAGTAATTGTCCTATGTGTCAGGTGACTCTATCAGCTATTTTCTATGGTATCTGAACATTTAGGCACCTTACTAATGTCATATTTTATATCTTTTATTTGTTTAATATGACTGAATGTCCTGTAAGTTTTGCTGAAGCAGCTAAATAAAGAATTAAAAAAGCAAAAAACAACAATATAAAAAATGACCAGCAATTGACTTTTACCCATAATTGTCCTGGACATTTAGATTTGTATAGTAGGGATCGTGGGATAGGAACTGATGTGGTTTCATGTACTTTGTTATGTAATCTGTGACGGAACCGATCCACACCATGCTTGAGTGCTTCCTCCAGTCTTCAACATAGTAATCAGATATTATAGCCGCATAACATACAAGACTAGCCGACACCTTAGCATGTATGAGATCTGGAACACTTTATTGAACAAACTCACACAGAATATTTACCCCACAGGAGGACACCCCCATCCTGATCATATTACCCTAACAATACAAATTTCAACCAGAAACCTAATTACCTCAGCTAATTAACTCAGCGCTTAAACCAGCCTGGGTGATTGAACTGCCGGCAACAAGGCTAAAACAAAGTACATTACACATTATCCTATATATAAACACAGAACACCTTATTAAACAGACAATAGCAGAAGACCCCAATAGCAGACTGTCCGGCTCCTACCAACAATAGTCTACGGGGCAAAGCTCATACAATGTTCCATCATTCTGATACAGGGGAATTTATGAATCCTAGAATTCTTGAGGGATATTGTGGATAAATATTACTATCCCGTTTGAAGTAATCCAAACCATATTTTCAGTGTCCATTAAGTAGTTGTCCATCATTTTATCGGTCACCCTGTGCCCCTATTAGACACAGGGTGACTTACACATAAGAGGGGTCTGGGAAGCTGAGACAGGGATTTCCCAACTTCTTCAAGGTAAGCTGGGTTCCACGGGCCCCTCCCCAACTAAAGTGACTCCCGTCACATAATCCCTTTCCTCAGAACTATTTGAGGATTATACACTAGTATTAGGATATGTGCATTGGGCACATTTGCCATGAGGCTAGGACACAGTACCCTATCTGTACACTGGGAGGGGACATTATAGACACAAGGCCATATCCCCAACTGTCACACATATGCAGGGTTGTTTAGGGAAACAAAATCCTGAGGTTCCATAAATCTGGGACACATACCAGAGCAAAGTGTTGCAACTAGTTTTCCAGCATCTGGCACTGCATTTAACCTGCACTGTCAGGAAGAGTGATCTCCTACCTAACAGCAAATACATAGTTCCAGCAGAAGAAGGCATAGCATTTAGCAGCCTTTCAGCACCAGTTATGGGGGCATATTTTACCACCACTAAGCACCAATGTTGGGGGGAACTATTTTGCTGCTACTGACTACTAATGCTAGGGGCGGGAGGAGTACTGTATATTACTGCCACTGACCACAAATGCTAGGGAAGAGAATTTAGTGCTACTAAGCACCAATGCTGGAGGAGGGTTGTCTATGCTGCATACGATCTATACTGTACAAAGATGCCCCCCCCTTTCTCAAGTTCTAATGTTAGGATGTAAGCAGATGTGGAAAAGGGGTGTTTGGTGGGTGGCTGGTGTGTATGTTTGTCTTACTTAAAGGTGCTACAGCAACACAACTGTGTACTCCTATCTGCTGCTGGCTCTGTTGTTTACTGTCATTATGAAGTGCTTTTGGTACATTAAGTTCACATTGTATACAAGTTTATTTTGCCTGGTTGAGAGGGGGTGCTATTTTGGTGTTTGTCTGAGGCAGCAGAAAATCTAGGTTCACCCCTGCATTTGTGGAATGGCATTCATAGAATAGAGGCTGTTGGAGAAAAGGATTTAGAAGTTAATACGCAGCAAAGAAAATATTTCTATCTAATGACGAGCTTGGAAAAGCACCACAAGCCAATGTATGGCAATCATGATATATTTAAATTTGACTGGAGTCCATTTGTAAACCAACTGTAGTGTTACCCTGGATTTAATGGTTTTTCATTAAACTCACAAACTCTACATAAGATCATAAACTATGACGTTATATGTCAAGTTGAATATTTGCTAGTGCAGGTACAGTATACTTTTAGGGAGTTTCTTGCAGGACCTTACAATACAATCACAGACATCCTTCATCTCTGGGCAGCCGTAGGGGGAAAAAATAAACTTTTCTTGTCATATACTCATTACTGCAAATCAGGAACAACATTCTCTTGATCGTTGATTAGCTGTCAGAGACATAGGATCCAGCAGCAAGGAGGCTGATTGACGGAGCTGCCAGTCTGCCGTCAGTTACTATCAGATATAAATACAATGATACCTTCAACAGTAATTTATCAAAGCAATGCTGCATAGATTGACAGTCGCAGGAGGCCAGCTTGGGCTACGTCTCAGTACTTCAGTCTCCGCTGTAATTTACACTTTCCATGCATGCTGTACACCAAAAGATGAGATTAATTTATAGGATACGGAGGATATCAAAGCACAGTAAATAACAATTCTTTTAAATTGGCTTACCTATTAATTAGGAAATTGAATCCATTCTGTTAAACTATAAATAAAAGCAATAGTGGACAGTGAAATGTAAGCAAAAGAGTGTGTCCATTATTAGATGACTGAAGCTTAACCTCTTGAGCTTCAAGTAGACTTTTTGTGCCTGTTTCCAATGGTCTGTATTTATACTGGATTGGATCAAATCTAGACTAGGGGAACATGTCATTTTTTTGGAATGCAGAAGGAAACAAGTGATATTTGGATGAAACCCAGAGGAAACCTGGGATTTGTTTGGATCTAAGCTTGTTACTAATTCACATTTTTTATTATTTAACTCTCATTAGGATACATGTGCAACCACCACCACCTATCATTTTAACAAACAAGCATTTTTGTTGTGGTTACGCCATGCTCTAATGTATGTACCTCATTTTGATGGTCATTTTACAGCAGCTTTAAGATTGAGGAAGAAAGCACTAAGTCATGTGATCCACCAATTGCCTTTACAAAGTGCCAATCTTGCTTTATACAGAAACAAAGATCATTCATCCAGCTCGTTGTTGTGTGTTTTATGTATGTGACAACATATTCAATGAAGACATGATTGACTATAAACATATCTTAGGGTCTATTAAAATAGAGGTCCACAGTTTAGGTAACCTATGTATAGAAAATGTAAGCCTCCCCCCACCATTTCATAGTACTGGGAGAAGTACGATTACAATCTGTAATGTTTTCACAATGCAAAACAGAGGCCTTGCTGCAGAAAGCAATAGATTCTTGTTCTTCCTTTGTCCCCAAAGCATTCTCCTTATTTATTCACTCATCTGTCACTGTCACTGAACTGCCACCAATCTCTCGCCCACCTTCCAGGAAAAGGAAGGGAACGCTGGCCTCGCAAAACTTAAGTTGACATTTGCTCTCTCCCAATAAAAAATATTTAGTCCATTAAGCATAAATACCTGTCATTCTAATGCACAAGCCACTACGGGGCTGCTGTTTCTTTCTGATGTTTATTACAGGCAAACAACTGCAGTGCCTGCATGTTTTCAACTTTAGTGTATTGATTAAACTTTTAAATGGCTGCCATATAACCCAGGGACAGCGGAAAGATTAATTGGCGTCAATGTTCATCTGTAATTCATTAGCCATTTATTCTTTACAACCACATGGGCTATCAGGAAAATGCAAGCCATTTTTCACTCGGCACAGTCTTGGGAACAGATCCTGGCATTTCTGCCGCATACTAATAAGCCTTGGCCACACAAACTGTACTGGGATCTTGTTCTTTTTTAAAGCAATGCTGGGAATAAGAGGTGTGTAGGGTAAAGCGTTAGCAGCAGTTAGATGCTGAAATCACATTTCTGACAGATATAGGATGAATAATTGCATTTTTTTGCATTCTATATTTGTCAAAATTATGTCCTCAGATGCTATTCCTATAAAATTAGGTGATAAAATTACACTGTTTGCCATCTATTACTGTTGTTCAGTATCCTGTGAAAAGACATAGGTATAATACAACTAAATGCACAAGAAAAGTGGCATTATTAAAGTGTAGATTTTCAAGGGAATTTTTAAAAGATGAAATAACTATTACAACTCCTCCTTTTTACTCCTATTTAAAAGAGTAAGAATAAAAAGGAAGACACCTCCATTTAAAGTCACAAAACACCATTTGCCTTTTGTGTCATTATTATGCCAGTTGTCTTTGAAAAGTAAAATTGACAAGCATTTATTTTTGCCTTAGCTATGCCAGTAAATATTGAAGAAGTCTAATAAGATACTGCTAGATATAGAGATGCCAACATGGTACTCTATGTTTAATGTTTTTATGCAGCATTAGCTTACAAAGCATTTTTCTCAACCTGAAAATTGTTTGCAAAGCAAAAATAGTAAATTATGCCCCCTACAAATCCACACCCTAAATCAAGTTTGTGAGCAAGCAGTGCTTAAGGCCAAATACCTAACTGAGGGGTGGACAAAATCAAAACTAGCAGATGCGGAATTTTAGCAGAGTCAATACTTGAAGGAAAGCTTGATACAGAAGAATCTACCAAAATGTGTATATCTTGACACAAGGATACATCTCAACAAAAAATATTATTAGAGTTTTCCAGAGAGCCGAGGAAGAGCTGTACAGCCTCCTAAGACACTAGCAAAAAACTAAGGCATGATGGTTGGAGGCGGAATTTTTCAGGGCCGGCTTAAAGCGGAGTTCCAGCCTACACACTCACCTGTCCAACGGTCCAGCGATGCGGCCGCCCGAAGCCTCGCTCTTCTCCCTCTCTGCTCTGCGGCGCCGGCATCACTGGTGTGGGCACCCGGCTGTGACAGTTTGCGGATTCACAGCCGGGTACGCACTGCGCATGCGCGAGTTGCGCTACGCGTCGTGATTGGCCGGCAATCTTCTGGGACCTCTGACATGTCCCAGAAGATTGCAGGGAGGGAGGGGGAGAGGAGAAATTCCGCTCAGGGCGCCGTGGCGCTCCGAGCCGAAGTGGGAGCGGGTACATGTCTAAACTAGGTACCCGCTCCCCCCCAAAAAAAAATGACATGCCAAATGTGGCATGTCAGGGGGTTATTCCTACCTAAAACGGAAGTTCCACTTTTGGGTGGAACTCCGCTTTAACATGTTTTGTTTTGCTAAAGTCTGAACTTTCTGAAAGCAGTACTAGGACCCACACGACCAAGACTTACTATTGTTCTTTGTCCCTCAAAGGACAACAAAGAAACGGTATTCTTCATCTTTGTTTGACCACTGCTCATAATTCAACTGTCAAATCCTTGTTATTACCTCCAATGTTAACTCTCCTGCTTGCTTTGAGGATTCACTCTTTATCTTTTAACCTGTTGGTAGAATCAAGGAATGCTTATACTACAACTACAGGCCAGAACACAAAAGGGATTAAAGGATCAAAGGTTTGAATTAATTAAAAGGGTTGTAATCTAGTGATCGGCCGATATCGGTTTTCCGTTGCCGATACCGATATTTTGGCCAATGCATATCGGTATCGGCCGATATTTTTGGACATTTAAAAAACAAGGTAAAAGGTAAAAAGGTACATTTGTGGAGGGATCGGGGTCTAAAAGACCCCAAACCCCTCCTCTGCAGTTAAAAGCATTCAAAACGCCAAGTTTGGCTGTTTTTAATGCTGTCATTTTTTTTAATCTGGCGCCAGACAGTACCTGGAAGTGATGTCACTCATGACATCACTTCTGAGTTTTTACATGGAGTTACATGGGTTATTCTCTGGTGGCCGTGCAGGATGGTTGCCCGGGTCTCCCGGTGGGAAGGGAGACCCAGGCGAGCCATGGAAGGTGGCGGGAGGGGGGGGACGTCCCCCCCCCGCTCCATGTAATGACAGCCAAGCGGCTTCTCAGCCGCATCAGTTGTCATTATAAGACAGCCAACCGTCGGCTATGGGCGCTGGTACCGGGGTGATGCCTCTAGCTGCAGGCATCACTCTGGTACATGCACTTTCCTGAAATATTGGCAATATCGGTAACCTCAGGGGTGGATTCCGATCTATCGGGGAAAACTGCAGATCATCCCTCGATTTATCAGCTTTGCCGATAATCGGTCGATCCCTATTGTAAACTCTTGTTTTATTTTTTTAGAAAAATAATAAACATGAGCAGCCCTGATCCTCTTCTTCTGGGGTGGCCCGCCGGTGCTCCAGGCCCCTCCTCTTCATCAGGTGCCGCCACAGAATGCTGCTTTCCATGAGGGCACCCCCGAGTCCTGCTGCTGTGTCCATTGACACAGACAGTGGGACTCGGCCCCGCCCCCTGCTCCCATGTCACTGGATTTGATTGACAGCAGTGGAAACCATTGGCTCGCCATCTGTCCAATGAGGGGAGAGACATCGGCTGGAGCCGCTGCGCTTGTGCACATTGCTGGATCAGATCGGGTTTAGGTAAGAAAAAGGGGGGGGGTTTGGGGGGAACTGCAGCACAGAAGGAGAATGCATTAAGGTGAAAAACCTTGAGGCTTTACAACCACTTTAAGTGATAGGTCTTTGGTATCTTGCTTGATTTAATGACTGTAGCATCTATGTAAGTGCAACTCAAGTGACCACACATTGGCATTACTGATGGGCCGAACACCCCTCCAGTTCTGTTCGCACCAGAACTCCCGAACTTGCAAAAAGCCATGAACCCTATTAAAGTCTATGGGACCCAAACTTGAAAAATCAAAAGTCCCCATTTTGAAGGCTTATATGCACATGCACATTATTCGCCATAGAAAAAGAGTATGGGGGCCTAGGTACTGCCCTGTGGGGCATGATTTAATGCAAAAACTTTTTTTATTATCGTTTTTAAAGGAGCAGTGAAACAAAACAAAAAAAGGACATTTAAATTGATTTTCCAGACTGCAAGCCATTGCCGGCAATACAAAGATGTAAAAAAAATAAAAATAAAATAAAAAATGGCATGGGGCCCCCCTCAAATCCATATCAGACCCTTATCTGAGCATGCAGCCTGGCAGGCCAGGAAAGGGGGGGGGAATCAAGGGCCCTTTCCTCCTGAACAATACCAGGCCACATGCCTGCCATTTGGAAGCACGTTGACAGCTGATGACTCATGACACAGCAGCCTGCTTCCCAGCCTGCACTTTAACAACCAGCTATGCACTGTGCCCTAATTGGGCAAAGGCTTGCACCTGACCAGTGCTCAGCTGCATTGCTTCAGCCAATCAGGGATTAGAATGCACTGTGCAGGCGAACATCCCACCAAGCGCCTCACTAATTCGGCTGTTCGCAAAACGGGAGATGTTCGATCCGCACTGCTCACCCAACAATAATTGGCATTACAGTTATGGAAATATATAAGCAGATCACATGTGCGTTAATGGGAAAAATTATGTTTTGAATTTGATAATCTCACAACTACTATTTACAGGCACCAGGTGTAGTGCTAGAAGCAGCAACAGCACTTTTGATGCCGGATGGTTTGCCATTATGCTCTAGATAGCCTGCATATTTGATCTCCTGCAATTTAGGTCTATTTAGGACATGCACAAACCATGCTTCAGAGCGGTAAGATACCACTGAGCCTGTCTGCTAGTTCAAACTCACTGTGTGGTTAATAAGGCAGCTTAAAATTTAAAGCGATTCCTCACCCTTATCATGAAGTTTCCCCCTCATTGTAACCCCCCCCCCCACACTACACTACAGAAATAGTCATCCTCGCCTAGGCGAATGGCATGCAGTCCCCCAGTGCCTCCTGGAATATGTGACGTGCATATTCCAGGAAGCCCAGGAGCACTGCACATCATTATGTTCTTTAGAGGAGGAGAGGAGAGAAGCCTGGTGGTGCAGCATCAGGAGGCTGCACCTGAACCAAGAAGTACTGACAGCCTCTTGATGACATCACAGGAGAAGATAGCGATGTGTGACCCAACTGGTAGCTGTAGAAAAGAGGACCTTATCTTATCTGTGAAGAACCCAGCATCAGAAAAGCTGGGAATAAAAAAATAAAATAAATGAGGAGGAGGGGGAGGTTCCTCTTTAATATGTAGGTCGAGGTATCCTGTGTTATATGTTGATTCATAAAATAAAGATTGCAAATGTAAAAAAAAAGAACAACTGTTTAAAGACTAATTCCAAGTTCCTTTTTTTTTATTTAAAAATACATTCCTCAGCTCTTTTAAAAAAATAAAAAAACTCCAGCTTTGGTTATAATACCTTATTTTGACAGTGGGGTTTATGTACTAAATGCAAATCCCCTGTGCACTAAAACTGCACTGCAAGTACACTTGGAAGTGCAGGAGCTGTAGTTTTAAAGGGAAGATCTGATTTCTATCATCCAATCATGTGCAAGCAAAAGCGTCGTTTTTTATTTTTCTTGCATGTTCCCCTCAGATCTGCAGTGACTGCACTTCCAAGTGCAATTGTAGTGCACAGTGGATTTGTCTTTAGTAAAAAAAAACAAACCCACTGTCGACTTACCAATTTGGTGCCAGTTCTCTTCCAGGCTGAATTAAGTCCAAAGTGTCATTAAAGTTGTATTAAACCCAAAACCAAGCTTACCAATAATTGGGTATGGTGGCTGCATTAGTTATTCTTTTTTTTTTTCCTTTTTATGCTTTTTTTCCTTTTGTTTCACCTGGTGATCTGGCCAGTAACACATCTTCTGCATTAGAAAAACTCCCACAGAAGCACAGGGGGCACATGTGAACAGCATTGTCAGTCTGGTAGATACACAAACAAATTGAAGCCATACTCCAGCTAATACTTTTTAAGCAGTTACAGTTTTTTTTTCTTTTGGGATAAAGGTTACATAAATAAATAATAGCTGACCACTGTAAGCACCCCTGCCAGTGATAAATGGTTTGTCTCAGCCTACATCTGCAAGAGAGCTTGTTATTTTTAAATAACAGACTTATAGGCTGGATCATCAGATGAAAATAGAAAAAAGCAAGCCTAGAAAACTGATATAGCCATCACATCTAAGAATTGGTAAGCTGCAATATAATAAATATTTGCTTTTGGGTTTAATAGTGCTTTAAGTTGCCCTGGCCTCACAAAAGAATGCTGTCGAGAAAAAGGTTCAGGTCACTATGTGAACAATGTTCTCTTTGGCATTCAGAACTGCCCATTACTGGAGGAAAAAAGAGGAAGAGAACCCATGTTGTCACAAGACTAAAGATCCACAGAAAAAGAAATATATGCAGAATGGGGATACATTGAGAGCTAAAATAAGCTGTAATTGGGATGTAATAATTAAAAACCCCTTTCTGTTTCTGCTTGAGGCTTGTAAATTGCAAATTTTCAATAAAAATATTTGAGAAAAAAAACGTATTTTAACAATGGAAATTATCCAATTATGTGTCTATATTAAAGCATAACTAAAGGCAACTAAAGGCAAAACCTTTTTTTTTTAAGTTTTGGATGGATTGGAGAGGGATTGGAACACCCATTAGGTTAATTATTGCTGTCTGTGTCCCTGTTAGGGAGATTCATCCTTTTTATCTGTCCTGTATACTATTACCATGGAGGCTGAAAGTAAAAGAAAAGTACAAATTACAATGCTTCCCAGAAAAGTAATAGAGGGGACATTTTCCAATGGGGACACTAGTTCTGGTGACCTGGGGGGCCCAAGGGATTCCCCATAATTTGCAGGGATTTCCTTTCACTTCCTATTTTGGCCATGGGACAGGAAGCAAAGGGCATTCTCCTGAGTGGGACACAGATGGCAAAAAAACTGACAGGGGTTAAAACCCAGGAAGACAAGTAGATGTCCCTTGCGCTCAAATGATGCATGTAGGCATTGGTTATATCGTTAGCATCCAAAGTCTTGCTGCCCTCTCAGGATGAAGGGTATCCACACAAACTGAAAGCAAATAACAAGAGAAGGGCACACCAACCGAGTGCAATACCATAAGGGAGACCCTCTTCCTCAGAGCCATGATTGCAAATGGCTAGTTAGTGGGAGGTCTGGTCCATGCTGCTGGGTAGTATTTATAGATCTAACTAGCCATTTGCAACCATGGCTCTGAGGAATAGGGTTCTCCCTTGAAACGCGTTAGCCCTATGGACACCTTCAAGTTTGCCTGTCATTATTAAGCATCACGGTCCCATGGTCTTTGGAGAGCTGAAGGAACTCTTTCTTTTTCGCTTGCACCTAGCATACTCTTAGATTAGACTGCACAATATGTTTTTAAAATTTGTCAGTAAATATTTTATGGTATTGCACTAGGTCGGTGCGCCCTCCTCTTGTTTTTTTGCTCTTAGGGGTTAAAACCCTATCAAAAATGAAAACAAAACAATGTTTTTAATATACTTCTACTTTAGGGGCAACTGTCTTCCAGGAATATTGGTCCTTATTTATCAAATTGCGTGAAATAAAAACAGAAACCAGATGCAAACGTCCATAATTTTTCTGTTATTTATCAATGTGGGTTTGAACATGACCAAAATGCCTCATTATCTACTTTTGCACCCCCCTTCCTGCATCAAGTATATAGCAGATATTGGCATCAGCATTATAAACGTCAATGATTTTGAAAGGCTCAGCAAGCTTGTTTACAAAAGTAAATAGGCTGTCCTGAGGACATGCACATTGAAGGAACAACTTAACATTCGCCAGCAGCATGAAACAACAGCGTGCCATTTGGTCATGGCATGATGCCTCTCTGCAGCCATTACTTAATGTGTAGACATGTGCAGAGTTACAGGGTCAGCAGGACTGACCACATCACACCCCTTGCCGTCCACAACTCTGGATATTGTGAGAAAAGGTCAAGGAGACAGATGGCAATTGGCACCCTAAGGAAAAATGGCTACGCTTTGCTGGGCATTGGACCAAGTAAATGTATTACAAAGACTTTAACTGCTTCCGTACCCATGAACCGTTTTGCACCTAAATCTTATTTAAAAGCTATGCTAAGAAACTGTGCTAAGACTGCAGAATTTTAAATATACAAACCTGTGAATTCTATTTTTTGCTCTGGACACCTGTGCTCCCATCTGTAATTGGGTAATAATGATAATAAAAATGTTCCTTTCTCTGCACTTAGGAGAATGTCTTTACATTATCGCTACTCTGAAAAATAATGTATTAAAATTAATGTGCTATTTAAATACACGACTATTTGGGAAAGCAGTAAAAAGTGATCAGATTGTCTTGTATAAAGCTATGATATGTGATTTTATACTGGCACAGATTAATACAGAGATACACACTCCTTGGTGAGCATGTCATTACTAAGTGGTGTCATGCAGATTATACCTTTCCAAGTGCAATAAATTGTTAACCTAATGTCAGACCATTCGAACTGTATATACACATAACTACATATACAATTTGTGAGAAGATACAGAATTTGACTAGGTTTACATATATATATATATCTCAAAACTATATATCTCAAACTATATATACTGTATATATATATATATATATATATATATATATATATATATATATATATCTCAAACTGTAAAAACTGTATTAATCAAATTGTAAAAACAAAATTTTATTTAGAAAGAAGTCAACCACAAAATCCTGTTTAAAAGTTCTCTTATTCACAACAGTTGTTCATGTGCCATCATGTTCCATATGCATTGCCTGTTTGTTTGCCATTTGTAATTTTGTCCCTACCTCACTCTGTAGCTAGGGGGGGCTCTATGTACTTAGTCCCACCCTTCTTCATGCTTTAGCCTCCATTCTCCACATGTACTGTATTCTGGAGCTAGAAACACTATGCTTTGTTGACCTATCTAAGGTTTATCTGATATGATTCCAACAAGCTTTGGATTAAAGCTTTCTATGATCTGCAAGATGTCATTTGGATTGAGTAACTCTCTGCCAAGATGCTCACTACAATTGGATCAGTTATTCACACTTTTAGTGCTTAAATTGTGGAAGCATAAAATTTACTAGCTTTAGCTATTAAATATAATGCATCCAACAAAGTATTTTGCAACTAAAAATAATTGCTAATAAATTGACTCATTGCATATAAAAAAATAAATGCCAAAAAGGAGCACTTAGATTTGATTTTTATGTTATAAGTTAGTGCTAGTACTTTTGTGCACATGTACAGTATATTTCTATAGGATAGAATTTCCTTTATTTTTTGTGTATTTTCATTCCTTGACATTACTGTGTAGGAAGGCCTGTACTCCCTGCCTCGCTACATCTTGCTGCAATAAAGTCTAAGGCCTCATGTACACTAACTCCCCTGGACATGGCCACGGAAAACCGCTAAACACTGCAAAATTGCGTGTAAACCGGTACTGTGGTTTACACAAGTTTTTTGCCGCGGTCAGTGGTCTTTGGCCAAAATATTCCTCTCTTGGACTAGGTTCTTCCCCATTCAGGTGAGGTAGGTTTAGCATCCTCTGAACGCAGCTGCTTCTAAACTCTGATAAAAGCCTGTGTGTACATGGACACATAGGCTTTTATTGTGTTGCGTTTAGGGGCTTTGGCAAAAAAACACCGTAAGATCCTAAACGTGACTTTAGAAACAGCCAGTGTACATGAAGCCTAATGCAGCCTTGTCTGAGGAAAAGTAACAGCTGATGATAAGTGAACTGCTCAGGTTGGTTTGCAGACTATGATGCCCACTTGCATCACTGGACTGGAGACACTTGCATTTATAGGGCTAATCAAACAATCCAGTGGTAATTGTGTTTTAAGCAACATGTTGCATGTCTTTCAGTATCAAAACTTGTAAAAGTGGGTTACCCAAAGAAATAAAAAGAATGCAGCCCGCAGCACAGCACAGGGACAGAACAATGCCCATACATTGCGTTAAATAATGGGTGTGGCTTTAAAGGGTATGGTTAAAGATAGTGTGAGCCTGCTTATAGTATACACTGTACAATTCAGAGAATTTCTACCCATATTAAGAGAAAAGTGAACACAGAAACACAAACCTAAAGGATACATTTAAGATAACACTTTGTCTGAGCCTACCTTAAAGTAGAAATGTATTAAAATAGTTGCAAAGTAAGCATTGAGAAACCACAGACAAAATAAATACTTTAGTTGGGATTTTGTAACACACATTATATAGTATATACGGTGCAGTAGTCAGGTGCATGTAATATTCTAGATAGCATATACTGTAGAGGTTAGTAGTCAGGAATATAAAATGTACAACATATACAGAATTCAGAGATCAGGAGGTTGTATGATCAGAATCCTGATGTTAGAGGGAGGAGGTGAAAATAACCTGTCCTTAGTGGTTTCTGGGTGTAATATAATGCTCCATGTTGGTGGTCAGTGGGGGAAAATGTCCTGATGTTAGTGGGAAAAAAAAAATGCCAGGGATTGGCAGTCATTGGCATCAGGGAAGAATAATCCCCTCACAAGGTCAGTAGGAGAAAAATTGCACTGATAAATGTGAACAATTTAATCCCCCCGTTACATTCGTCAGCACACAAGTTTTCCCCACTGACCACCATTGTAACAGGAACATTATCACTGACACCAATGTACTGGGACATTTACATTAACAAATGTAATGGGGTATTCTATACTGACCACCTATATTATAGGGGCATTTACGCTGACCATCAATGTAATGAGGGTATTAACAATGATCACCAATGTAACAGAGCCATTTACACTGACCACCTTAAGAATGACCACACTATAACAGAGTATTTTACACTGCCAAAATAACAGGGGCATTTACACTGACCACCAAAAAAAAGGAACATTTACACTTGCCACTAATGTAACAGGAAAATTTAAACTGACAGAGAATGTAACATCGACATTTACGTTGACTGCCAATGAAATTATGGGATTTTATACTGACAAACAATACCCCCAGTAGAATGGTGGTCAGGGTTGTCCCTGCTACAATGGGGATACTAGGCTGGGGAAATCAGTTCAATGAGTCTGCAAAAAAGTTAGTAAAGGCTTCTGTTCCTTGAACCGGGTGTACACCCTGTGCTTTTCCTACTTCTTTTGACTAGTTCTTATAACTTGTACAAGAGTACATTCTGCTCAAAGGGATACAGTTGAACTCCAGCCATGATCTTAATTGCATACTTATATTGGTCCAGCTTTTTCTGGCCCTGAACATTTATAATGTAAGTATTCATATCTGATACCTAAAGGACTTGGCACTGTTGCCACTTACAGAATGCCTTGCATTTTTTTTTCCAACGAACAAAAGGTGTTCTCAAATTGAATAACGTAGAGAGGAGGTCATCATGAGCTCCACCTTTTTTCAATCAGAAAGTACCTTGTATTCATAAAAAAAAGAAAAGAAAAAAGAAAAAAAACAAAAAGGCATTTTGTGAATGACATACCCCCAGTGTTTAGTGTGCAGTGAGGCACACAATACTGCAGTGATTTCTTTAATAGTACCGACTACTACAATGATTGTCAGCTTCTACATCGGTCCCTCCGGTATGAGATATTCCTACTTTCATTAGTCCAAGCTAAGGCAATGTAATCATGCAATTAAGATCATACCTGGAGTTTATCTTTAAATGTACTCCTGTGCTTCTAAACAGTTATCAGCACTGATAGCAAGCCTTCCCCTCTTTTAACCAGTCTTCTTCTGCATAGACGGGCAGCAGCCATGAGCTGACAAAACTAGTGGGAGTAATCAGTGTTGTATTTAGGTTTTGTGCTGCCCTAGGCCTGACTAAATTTGTGCACCCCCTAATTTAAATGTGACCCACCCCCTTCCTGTTAAGGCCACACCCTTCCTGTTTCTGACCAATTCTGTCATCTGTAAACTACAGACCACAACCACAGTGTATCAGTGCCCATCAGCATAGCGTCATCAGTTCCCATAAGTTCAGCCTCATCAGTGCTGCCTCATTACTGTCCATCAGTGCAGCCTCATCAGTGGCCATCAATGCAGTCTATCAGTGCCCATTAGTCAGCCTAAGATATTTGGACTTGTGTTTGCTGCCACTGATTGTAATTATAGGAATATTTCACTTATTTGTATAATGACTAGGATGTCCATTGTCATTATACAATTGAGTGAAATAATCAGTGGCAGCAAACACAAGTCCAAATATCTTATAAGATAGGAGAAATCTTACTAACCCAGTGACATATTGCGATAGCACATATGACTTGAGCAGGTCCAAAATATTATTGCCATCATATACAATTAAGTCTTAATTGTATATGATGCAATTCAATATGCTCGCTCGAGGACAAGGATGTTTAAAGAAATAAAATTATATTATTGACATGATGCCTGCCATACCTGGGGGCGGAGGAGGGTAGTCGGAGCATTAGGTTACAGTGCCACACTCATTAGCATTGGAGGCCATCGAGCAAGTTGTATTAAGTGTGGTCGGCAGCCTGCGGTCTGTCCGAATGTCCTCACCTGCCGGTATTATCATACCGGGAGGTAGCAGTGTGAGTGCTTTACGTGGGTGCCAGACTTATTTGCCTCCTGGACCCCGCCCTCTGGCCCAATTCGCCCCATAAGACTGGCACTATATTAAAAGTGTAGCAAAAGCTGGCGGGGACTCTTTTTGTGCGGGAGCCAGGAGGAGGCTTTTTTTTTTGTGCGGGGTGCAGCTTTTTTGCTGCCTCCCCCTGCAAAGTGCTGCCCTAGGCCTGGGCCTTGTTGGCCTAGGCCAAGATACAGCACTGGGAGTAATACAAGGAAAAAAATGGAGCTGATGTTGTACACACCCACAGGGGTCCAGTCAGCATCTGGCTGGACCTGTCAGAGAAACGGCCATGCTGCAACTGGCAACTCCGCCAGTACTTCCAATGGCCGCAATTGACTCAGGCCATAGACTCATTGTCAGTGAAATAGCTGTGCTGCAACTGGCTACTTTGGCAGTACTTCCCATGGGCGCAATGGGCTCAGGCCATAGACTAATTCACTGGCCTATAAAAGGACTCTGCTCAGCCCATCAGATTGCTGGATTGTCTTCAGCTCTTCCTGTTTCCTGAGCATTGCTACTTCCTGGATTCCAGTTTGACCCGGCTTGTTCCTGACCTGTCTGCTCTCTCTCCTGGCTTTGACCCTCGGCTTCGTCTGAACACCCCTGCTCCAGTTTGGCTCTCCCGTTAGCTGATTTCGGCTTGGCTCACGCACATGCTTCCTGTCTACCTGCCCTCCAGTACCTGATCTTGGCTTTCCCACTGACTTGTCTGCTTCTGGCCTTCCTGCTATACCTTTGGCTTGCACCTGTTGCAGCTTCATGCCGAGCCCCGTGTTTGACCCCCGGCCGGTCTTACACCTACTGCCTGGTTGTTCATGGTTCCTCCTTGGACTGTCCAGTGTATTCCTGCCCAGCACTTTGCTAGAGACCGCCTGTCTACCATCAGGACCCTGCCGGCAACCAGTGCTTCTGTGGGCGCTTCACCCTCTGTCTCAACCCCAGGGGTGTGTCGCACTCAGCCGCAAGGGGAGCCCTCTCTGCATCTCGGCCTCGGATCAGGTACGTGACAGGACCCCTGTAGGCAGGTACAACATCAGCTTCTATTTTTGGATTCATTATAGGTGTACTCCGCTATTTGCTGCCTGTGGCCTTAAGATGCCTTGTATTTGTTTTTAATCACTCTTTGTAACCCTGGGACCCATATTGACATAACTGGGAGTCATTCTTTCTACGCCATTTTATTTTTATATACAGATTTTCTGCGGGTAATATGACCTTTTAGATATACACTTATATGTGGCCCCATGGTTCTAGAAATGTGACTACCATTTCGCCCACAATGGTCATTGCTACTGTCTGTATAGTTTGTGCTCACCTTGTCCTGCTCAGGTGGTCAATTTTGGAAGGAGGCATTTTTGAAAAGGCTTTATTTTTTTAAATTATCATTATTAAAGCATTGATTTGTCATACTCCCTGAAGAAGACAAATTAAGTTGTAATACATTCGGGTAGCATTTAGTGATCAGGGACTGCAGATTTCCTTATAATGATGAAACTTTGATGACTTCATGATTGATTTCATATTGTATACTGACAGTGTGGAACCATTTTAATGTTTGCATACCTCCCATCTTTTTGAGATGGGAATGAGGGACACCTATTAGCAAAAGTATGTAGGCATAGGACACACACCCCTGTCACGTCCTCTTAAAGAAGGACTTTAACTTTACCACTACTATTCCTTTATACTGGCTTTTGAAATGTACAATTGCAGCAATTTAGAAATTGGATAAAAGGTTTAGCACTGGGAAACACCTTTTGAAAGATAAAAAGTGCATTTTATATACAACTATATAGATCAGACCAAAATGAGGGACAAATGATGAGGAAAGAGGGACAGAGGGACTTGGTTTCAAATCAGGGACAGTCCCTCCAAATCAGGGACAGTTGGGAGCTATGTGTTTGTACTATAAAAATGTTTGTATTTTATTCTATATTTTTTGTCTTTGAGTGGTGCCTGAAAAGTCCCACCCCTTATTGTATTCCTTGTTTTATATCTATTTAGGGATGTGACACATTTACTTTAAAACTAATGGGAGGTGGGGCAGGCTGCCTCTGCTCTGAGCTAACCTGCACTTCATAGCTCAGAAAGGTGTGAGTGTGACAGCAAAGAGAAACCTTAACGGACAGGAAAAGTTAGCAACCCAGCTGTGCATAAGCCTTTATGTTCTTAGCTATGCGAACACATTTCACACAACTTAGTCAATTTGCTGCCTTATGACCAAGCAGTGTAAAAATCTATCACAATTTCATACAGATTAGCCCACTGTGCCTGATAGAACACCAAACGGAACAAAGTGATCACAGAGAGATGTAATATTAAGAAAATGTTTCCTCCTGTCTGCAGCAGACTGATGACATAATTTTCCCAGTATTTTTATGTAGCACCAGACAGACTGTATCTAGGCACAGTATTTTAACTAATTAAGTCCCACTTTTATTTATATATTTTGATACAATTACAATCAGAAAAGGAACAACTAACAAGCAATAATAGGCATTTTCAGCATTGCACCCCTCTTGCATTGGGAAGGGAAACAGACTTTACTTCAGGGTGGATCCATGGCCACAGTGGAGAGAGACGCATGACAAGGAAGGGTGCCAGTTACTTTATAACCCTGATACTTTTTATTTTCAATATATTTATACATTTTTAGCAAAATTAGGTAAAGATCCTCAAAACAACAGTGATGCATCAAAGGTACATAAAGATAACCAAAGGAGCAGAAACATAATTTCCAGATCCATGAATCATTCCAACAAGTTACCAATATAGTAAAAGAAAAGCTTTAATCTGAGTCAAAGGCTACAGAACAATTTTTAAAGTACACAGCTCATCATGAGTGAGATATAGGTATAGCGAACGAATAAGAGAAAAAGAGAAAAATAACAGAAATGGACCAAGTAGACACTTGCCCGTCAAAGCTCAAAACATATATTAGGGCACTATTAAATACACTGATATCGTGCCCAGGGTTCCCATATCTTCTCAAACCTCTTAACAGTATGTTGAAGGATGCTTGCAATTTTTTAATGTAACATAATTCATAATCCAATTTTTCTCTTTGCCTGTGCTAAGGATACAGAACGTTGTTTCCAACATTTGACAATAGTCATTTTGATGCCCAATAAGGTAAAGAAAATCAAGCGTTACAAACTGTTAGGAATACGCTCAACCATTAAGACATTAAGGACATTAAGAAGGGCAATTTGGTGTGTTTGTGAAATTGACACACCTGTACCCCTACACAACAGAGCAAAGATACCATTCCAAAAGCTTTGAATCCTAGGGCACTCCCACCGTACATGGTATAAACCTTATAAATTGATTGCTCCAGCTTCATAAAGAAAGGGTTAGGGCTAGGTCTCCAGTAGCAACAAGGACTTCCATTAGTCTAAAGGAGTGCCAGTATCCTCCAAGAGTGGACACTGACCCCTTCAGCAGGCATCCTCTGAGCTTTCAGCTTGGAAGCATACCCACTTACACCAGGCAGGGCAGCTTAAACAATCCTTTGCTAGGCCCCATAGGACTTCATAAAAATGACTGGGTCTTTCCCCTCTGCCTTCTCTGGGATGCCCAACGCCCAGATGTTATTGCGGAGGAATCTGTTTTCCATATCTTCCAATCGTGCAGAGTGGCCTGAAGTTAGAAGTTGCACCTAAAGTACATCACGCTGCAATGGCGCCAGATCATCCTCCACAGTCCCCAATCTGTCCTCTATAGCCGTGGTGCGATCCTGCAATTTTTGCATGTCTTGCCTCACTAAATTCACCTCCATTTTCACCCCTTTAAATTTAGAAGATGGCCTTAATGCAGGTTGTAACAACAGTGAAAATATCTCGCAGTGTAGGTTCAGGAGTACTCAAATCATGATCTCCCTGCTCTGAGACAGCGGAGGGGATAAGGGTATTACTCACAGTGTCCCACATGGAGGTAGTAGCAGCATCCGCAGGCCAGGCCTCCTCTGCCTCAGCCGACAGAGCGCCAGTCCCCTCAGGGCCCGATTGCGATTTGGCCAGGGTATCCTTGTTGGTGGACTTTGCAAATAACTTTAGGGCTGCCTCTCTGGCTGAGCGGGATGGACGGGTGCCATCTTGGCCCGCATGGTCCACGGGCGCCGGAGTCTCCTTGCCTCTCCTGGACATTGCACCATCGATGGAATCTGGGCTGGCAGGTAGGTAACACCCTCAGGAAGGTCGGGAGGTAAGTTGGCGAGGTGGATGGCAGCGGTATCGGCAGATATCAGAATGTAATTCAGGATTAGCGGCGGAGAGAGCTCTCAGTGTGTCTGTCTACATTGGCTGCAAGCCATGCCCCTGCACTCTCTATTTTTAGTAAATCAACACCAAAGAGTTCCAAAGTCTAACAACCTTAACCTTGCTTCACACCACTGTGGGTAAGGCATCTTATGAATGCGATTAATTAATTCAGGTCTGTTCTTCTCTGTTATTTTTCTAGGAGGACAATGGACCCAATACTATATTTGGAAGATTAAAATGCTGACATATTTACACTGGAAATTTAAGTAAACGATTTTAACAGTGTAATTGTTTTTTTTTTTTTCTTCTTCCTTTGATGGTTTTAGGGACACCCTATTAACTGACATTTATTTTAACAGCATTCTTCCAATTATATTATATTTATATGTCCATTAATCATATTTTAGGCATGTTATTTACCTGTAAAGTCTACTTTGCAAAGACATCCAAAAGCCCTGAGAATACTGCAGGATCCTGCCATCTTGGATGTGATGTCAGCCACCCCCAGGAGACTCAGAGCGGTCACTCTATACTTTTTCTTTTCACTCCTTTTCTGGTAGCTTCATAAAATGATATTTAGAGAGGTGAGAAGGGGCAGTAGAGCTGCCAGAACAGATAGTAATTAGAAACTTCCAGAAGAGGGGAGGGCTATGGAGGAGAGGTGGGCTGTGTTAGGGAACTGACTCTTCTGGAACTGTCACATTTGCTAGCATGATGAAAGGTACATTGCAAATGAATAAAAAATAATTTATGAAAGGAAAAACACTTTAGGCTAGCAATACATTTCCAAAAAAAAAGGTAGAAAAAGGCGCATGGTCATAAAACTGAATTTTTGGCAGTCAGTTAAATAGAAAAATAATAGGCAAGAATGACAGAAAGGACCAAGGGTTATTAATAGCTTTAGCTATTCTTATGTATCTCTGGAAATGGTTTTGATGGATTTTTTTTGTGGAACTTACACCTTCAGAAGGGTTCACAATCATCTTGGATTGTCCAAGATGTCTCATTTCATACCCACAATACTTTTAGAAGCCAAGATTGCACAGATCTTCACTAGGTTGTGCAGGGTCCCTGTCCCTGATAGCATTATCTCAGACAAAGCAGTACAGATCATGTCCAGGTTTTGGAAGGCACTTTCTAAAGCAAAAAATATTGATATTTGTTTTACCATACAAAGACCAATGGTCAGATGTAATGCACAAATCAAAACCAGGAGCAATACCTCCACAGAGTTTCTCATTCTTTTACCACCATGATTAATTTTTACTTTTGCTACTAGTAGGGTTTGTTTACAACAATTCAGTGCATTCTGCTACGAATTATTCTGAGTCAAAAATGGCTTTCATCCCCCCCTCCTGATATTGTCACGGAAGTATCAGTACTTGCAATACAGGGCAAGATGTACTTTCTTCACGCAAACAGCAGGTTCCTTTGGAAGACTATGCAAAAAGCACAAGAAAATAAAAAAGTTTGTTGTTTTTGACAAAAATAAGAGGAGGTAGTTGGACTCAAGTTTGCCTTTTATTCCAGATCCCTTGCCAAGGTAAAGTAAGAATCCCCAAAAACAGTGCTTATAGATGATAATTAGGAATTAAATTAGAAGCAAATCTGTATTGCAAAAAACAAAATGGCTGGGTCCAGTGCTTGTTTAAAGTAAGCTCTACGGAATATGGCTCCCTGATTCCTACTGTATTAACATGATTAAAAAGTCTTGTTTTTTTTTAAAATAACAAACAAGTTATACTTACCTGCCCTGTGAAGTGGTTTTGCACAGAGCAGCCCGGATCCTCCTCTTCTCAGGTCCCTCTTCGCTGACCCACCTTGTCTTCTGATTAAAGCTTGTTCCTGCTTACTAGTTGATGACATGGCTTGTCCTCTGAGCATAGCTTGTTCCTGGTTAGAAGCCGCTGACCTGATTTGCCATCTGACCCAACTTGTTCTCTAAACCATGGCTTGTTCCTGCTGGCCAGTTGTTGAACCAGCTTGTCTCCTGACAACAACTTGTTTCCAGTCTGCCTTTTATAGACTTGGTATGCCTTTTGATCCAAGGCTCTGCTTGCTGTTCTGCTACCTGTTCGAGTCCATCTGCAAACAGCTTCTGAAGTCTGTACTGACAAGTACTGTGAAGCTTTCTGGTCCTGGTTGGTGCACAACTCCTCTGCGGTAGTTTAAGGTCAGACCTCTTCTTATGTTCTGACTTATCTGGCTTTACATTCATCTTTATTATATTTTTTCTTCTTCAATTTTCTGTTGTCCAATTGCTCTTGGTCTGTCAAGCTGTTAATTTAAGATGATTAATAGAGGGCCTGGATGTGATGCTTTAAATGTAGATTCCCTTGAGGATATAACATTTTTTGAAGTAGAAGAGGCTTTCAGGTTTACCTGGAATTGCCCGGTTAAAATAGAGGGATCTCTGGTCTGTAATTTGCCTCAATAGAAGAGTCCTTTGATTTCTGTGACTTCCCGTGACTGGATGTCCAGTTATAATCCCTCTATGGAATGCCATGGCCTCCCCTGTAGACTATGTGTGGCTATGACTGTGGAGAGAATGGAGTAGGAGTGGTGAATACATTATTATTGTATATGCTTTATTGTTTGTTGATTCCTTCACTTAGTAGCTTCATGGTGCGTTTCCTGACTTCACTATTAGGCGCTGTAATCTTCCTTAACCAAAATCAGGTGTTAATGACCGTGAGTATAAAACATGGAAGCAGATAGCGTCAGTATGTCCTGACGAAGTGTAGGTGACGCACAGGAAACGCGTTGACGTCATCGGCGCGAAAGACATGCGCTCCAACCTGCGTACCACGCTACAGCTCTTTGAACTTCCGGCTTTGCTTCCTGTTTCTGGACGCTGCAACCATGAACGGAATAATTTACCTCCGGCTGTAAAAGGTGCTTCTATGACCAGAATGGATGAACCTTACCTGGGACCTGACGGGCTTCATAGACAGGGGTAAGGGGCTCAGTTCAGAGGAATCGAGAGTCTGGACTGCTATATGGGTGAATACCCTCTGATACCGCCTAAGTATAAGTTTCTGATACTCCTCAAAAACTGTCCAGTTCAGAATGACTGCCCTATTTACAGGAATATAGCGGTATCATCCAGCACCTATGAAAGCGGTATCATCCATGCACCTATGAAACGTATGGGTTATGTTGGAGGACATTCACTCTACCCGATGGTTCTTGAAAGAGAGTATATATATATATATATATATATATATATATATATATATAAGGGCTTTAAAATATAGGACTGTATGCCAGGACTCCCAGATCCCTGGGTTACACTCTGAAACCGTTATTAATGGATTATCTGCAACTTTGACCCTATAAACTGTCTTTCTGCAACCTGAAAACCCTAGGGTAGGATTGTATGAGTATTACCCTGACTCTTATTGTGGATTACTTTTTTTCTGTCCATGGTTCCGCCCTGACTCGAACACTATGCTCTTCTGGATACTGAAGGCTGAACTGACAAAATTACTTTGCCATCTAGAAGTGACTTTATCTCTACAGAAGCTTCAAAATGAATATGGATTCAGTTTCAACTGTTTGTCTTATCTTTATCCATATGAGTGCAAGTTTAAGTACAATATCCGGAGGTTCAACATTGTTTTGAGCTGTTTATTTGCCATGAACCCTCTTCTATTGCAGTGACACATCCGGCATCTGATAATGCTAATTAGCTGATGTTTTGATACAATTTGGATTATTGTCTCCTATGTATGTTTTTACATAGAGTCCAAAGGTTCTGATTGGAATGCATGAATGGATGGGTGGGGCCTGTTTTATGTGCTGCAGTGTGTAACTGGGTTTATGTATGTTTGCACTGGGTGTCATAGGGTGTTGCTTGCTGAAAACACTTTATAGCAGTTGTATTTAATGTGTCAGTCTATTTTTCAATAAAACTTTTTTGCATATCAATACCGGTGTTGATCCTCGGTTGCAACTTTTCTGTTGGAGGTCTGCTAATGCAGGACTGCAATTTTTGAATTATTTCTATAATTACAATAGTTGCTGAGGCTCCCGGTCTAAATGGACCGAATGGTGATAGTATTATTACTAGGAATACCATCCCCAATATTGATTAAGTTTTTGAATGGTATGAGGATCCCATGAAGTTTTACTTTTAGTAAGGTCAAGACTCCCCCTCCAAGACATTTTTCTGGACTCCCATGACCTTTGTAGGACTGGCATCTGTACCACTTCAGGCCCGCCCCCACATTCTCTGTAATCACTACACAGTGGTGCAGAGTAGCAGTGCAAGGAAGGCTCCCTCATCACCTTGGTCTCCGAAAAGGGAGGAGGGTAAGACTTTATATGAGCCTGAGATGAGGCCCATGAATTGGGGTTTATGTAAGTATCTACATTTAAAACTTGTTAGCTTCAAACAGGATGTCGTTTTTTCACAAAGGGAGTGGAAGTACTGTATTATCAGTAGGAAACAAAGGAGTTTGGAGATGGGGATTTCCCAAGCAGTTTTTAAACCTTGAAAAGTTCTAACTTCATCTATATTGAGTACATTAAACACTTCCTGCTGAGAGGACGTCCATGGACATCCTCTGGTGTCAGTGGTTATACCGGAATAATGCCTGAACCTACAGGCATCATTCTGGTATTTTTACTTTTAGCCAGCGATTCCCTCGATTACTTCTGCGGGTGCCGGAAGGGGGTCCCACTCCCTCTCCCAGGCTCTACTGTACAATCGCAATGTCTGGGAGCTATGTGGCCGGAAGTGATGGCTGCCCTGAATAGAGAGAGAGGAACTGTCCTTGTTTCCCTCTCTCTGTAACCTAGGAAACCGAGAGCGTCAAGTTATGTTGTCACTTCTGGTTCCAGCTCTTTGTTTACCTGGCCACCAGAGGCCAGAAAAGCAGCCAATCAGACCAATTTGTGTCTGATCGGCTTCATGGGAGGCTAGAGGAGAGGTTTGGGGTCTAATAGACCCCAGATCTCTCCATAAAGCAGGCTTGTCATGGCCCATGCTGTCACAAAGGATGTTGTTCATCCCTTGTAATAGCAATAAAGTTAATAAGAAAAAATAGTGTAAAAAAATGTTTGCATAAAAAAATGTAAAGCACCCCTGTCCCACCGTGCTTACATGCAAATGCAAACGCATACATTATTCCTGCATGCATATGTAAACAGTGATTGCACCACGTGAGGTATTGTCGCGAACATCAGAGCGGTAGCAATAATTCTAGCACCAGACCTCCTGTGCATCTCTAAACTGGTAACCTGTAAAGGCATTTATAGCGACGCCGATATAGAATTTTAAGCACCGTAGTTCAGCATTCCACGGGCAGGCGCAACTTTAAAATGTGACATGTTCAGTATCTATTTACTCGACGTAACATCATCTTTCACATTATGCAAAAAATTGGGCTAACTTTAGAGTTTTTTTTTTTTTTTAATCTATGAAAGTGTTTTTTCCCCAAAAAATGTGTTTTAAAAACCGCTGCGCAAATACTGTTTGACATAAAAAATTGCAACATCCACTTTTTATTCTATAAGACCTCTGCTAAAAATATATATATATATATATATACTGTATATATATATATATATATTTTTTTTTTTACATGTAGGAGTGAAGTGTTAGAATTAGCCCGGATGTTAAATCCATATTTAACTGCTTTGGAAGCCTGATAGTGAAAAGGTATTGGGCCTCTCATATTTTATGGAAACAGCAGAGAAGCAATGGGGTGTAGGCCAAATTAAATTGTAACTCGGGACTTGTGTGACTTCCATAACATTAGGATAGGCTCAAAAAGGTAGGTCTTGTGTGGCATGGAGGACTGCTAGAGGGGTAGTTTGTACTGCCAAATAATATTTGGATCTGTTAAGTACCCCCAGCCCTCCAGAGAGTTTGTATCTGTATAGAATTAAACTAGTTAATCAGGGCCTTGTTGGTTCTCATATAGATTTGAAGATCTTGCAATGCTTATTTCTTAGAATGGACCTTTAGGAAATATAGTAGATTTCAGGTAATTTTAATAACATAAATTCTACTGAATCATAAACTAAGGAAAGATCTCCATGTCTTTTGGAGACATGATAGCTACTTAAAAAGCGGCAGATAAATTCCCTATAGAGCTCAGCGTATGTGGGGGATATATTAACTCCTAAGCAACAGAGTTTGCAGTCTAGGTGAACTGATAGTGCCCTGGATGTTAGCGTTAGATCTGATTGCCACTATCAAAGGCTTAAATGCTGGACAAAAAAGAATCAGTGAAAGGGGGCATCCCTGTCTGGTGCCTCATTGGATCTGAAAACAGACTGAGGAAAAGCCACTATAACCATTTGTGCTTTCGGTTGTGAACATATAACCAATATTTACTTGATAAATGAATCGCAGAAGCTCCATTTTTGCGCAGTGCGAATGTGAGGTAATCCCAAGTGAGGTGTATCAAAGGCTTTCCTCACTTCTAGTGAAAGCAGCATAGTCCTAAATGACCTAATTAGTCCAAGGAATGGATTCAATCTGGTTGCTAATATTTTGGTCAATATTTTATTATCGACATTAAAGTGTTATAAAACCCAAAAACAAAAATGTGATATATTGTCTTTTACCAATCATTAGACAAAGTGGCTGCATTAGTTTCCTTTTTTTTTTTTGCCAGTATGTCACCTGGTGATCCAGCCAGTAACATACTTCTTGTTTTAGGATGTTTACTATTGAAGTAGTAAAGCAGAGACATTTAGACAGCAGCATTGTCAGTCTTGGGAAAAGGTATTCAGGCTCTCAAACCTGGCCTCAGGTCCCTTCTTGTGTTCCTGTCTGATTCTCCTAGCCAATAAGAGCTTTAAACACACATTTTGACTGTTGATCCCTATATTAATTTTCTCTTTCTCTACAATGCCTACAAAAAATTGCTAACGCGCAGGCCATTGCCCTCTCTGTTTATGTGGGTACTTGGGCTCAAAGCCCATTCAAGATTTACGGTCTCAGTGCCTGTGTGAGTGAGGCCTTACATAGCATCCCATTGCATAGAAAGAAAAAGACCATTGTTATTTGCTTGGTTGATTGTTCAGGTATATTTATTTTCAATGGTCCTTTGACTTAGTATACCATGTAGACAGATGTGCAGCCGACCGTAACCCAAACTACCCTGAAAAGAGTTTCTTCACAATTGTGGTTCTTTTCACGGTGGTTTGGGTCATGGTCAGCTGTACATCTTTCTACATGGTCTACTAAGAGCAGGTCAGAGTCCACGGTTGTTTTATCCACTGGTCTCTTCATTATATCTTGTGTGCCCTCCAGTTGGCTGTTTGCTCCACACACAGCTCCCGGGTAAGATTGCTCTAGTGGTGACCATCCATGACACCTGTCACCTTGTGAAAGAGGATTCCAATCTCATTTTTGATTTTGTGACTTACGTTTGTTGCTTATCAACTGGAATTTTTTTTCACTCCTGAAGAAGTGAACTTTGTTTCACGAAACGCGTCAAAAAAAGTATATATCAGTGCCTGGTTAACATCATACATTCCTGCTGCTATGATAATTACAGTGTGTTATATGGCATTATACATCAATGTACACTCTTTTATGCTTGTCTAAATGTAACCTATATTCTGTTTTTTAATGTCCTATATGGAATGTGAATAATAAAGTAAATTTAAAACCTTTTATATATTATGGTTTAAAAAATTGTTGTGACTCTTTAAAAGTTCCATGGGCACTTGCTTTATGCATAGAAGCTAAATGATAAGTTTTATTTGTGATAATGGCATTGTATTTTATTTAGTATTTTATTTTGGTGAGTGGACATCATTTTCACAAAGCGGAAATTGTCTTGTTCAGCTGATAAATTACCTTTTCATTTACAATTATCCTTTACAGTCTCCCTTTTTAGCAGATATATGTAAAAAAGTTGGTTACAATGAACAATGTTTGTTAAGAGAAACCAAATTTGACTATGGCCACCATTCCTGTGGTGTCAGAGGATACTATGTGGCACTTTTTAGCCCGTTGGAAGCAATCCTTACTATTAGAGGGCCAATGGGTTCCATTTTCTTTAGAAGCCCTATAGTCCTGTTTCCCCCTACCACTGTGCAGAATAAATTGCCAATCTACTTTACAATCATAATCTCTATATTGTTTTAGCAGAGCATTTTTCAAGAAAAATTAGAATGCAGTATGGAAGTGTGCTATCTGCTTGCTTTACCTGATGTTTGTCCAATAGTGACAGTAAAGGAGAATTGGACATGTCTTTATTACATGTGTCACAATTGTACATTGTTTGGGTTGCTTTTCACATGGAAATTTAAATTCACTTTCTGCTATTCCACAATGTGAGAACTGACTAGGAATCTAGAGGTTGACAGCTGAGGGATAATACAACAAGGGTTTTTAAAGCATTAGCCAAGGAGAAAAGGGGAGGAAAATACTCATCTGATAAAAATTTAGACAGAAAGGATGCCAAACAGCCTCTCATATTTCCAGCAGCAAAGCACTGGAAGAAATGCTTCAGACTCCGCAGCAAATGCTATCATTTTAAAGGTTAAAGTGGTTTGAAAGTCTGAAGGTTTTTATTTTTTTACCTAAAGCATTCTCTGCATTAAGGTAAAAAACTTTCAGTGTGCTGCTCCCACCCTCCCCCCCCCCAGCCCCCCCCCCTTTACTTACCTGAGCCAAATCTTGATCCAGCGATGTGCACGAGAGCAGCAACTCTCTCACTTCTCATTGGACAGAGAGGCAGCTGTGGGAGGGAGCCCTTGGCTCCTGCTTCTGTCAATCACAGTCGGTGAGGAGGGAGCGGGGACACACAGAGCCAGCTCGGGAGCAAGCATGCACAAAAGTGCCCCCATAGCAACCGGCTTGCTATGGATGCACTCAGCAGGGGGTAAGGAGCAGACAAAGGATCAGAGCTGCTCTGTGCAAAACTATTGCACAGAGTAGGTAAGTATAACATGTTTGCTATTAAAAAAAAAAAACTATACAATCAATTTGAGGCCAGGGATTCACACTACAAAAATACACACGGGATGCATTTTTGCTTACAGTTCACACTACAAAAACTTACTCCAGATGCATTTCTACATGAGCGTTTTTTAAGTGTTTTCAAATCGTTCTAGTGCATTTTTTTCCCTCTTGTTTTTTCTCATGAGAGGCATTCTGGTGCATTTTTGATGCATTTAGATGCATTCCAGTGCGTTTTTGATGCATTTTGCTGCATCCCAGTACAGTTCTGTGCAGAAAAAATGCAACATGTTCTACTTTTGTTTCTTCACTGGATACTCACTGGAACTAACTGCACCGGTGAAAACTGGGCCATTGCAACCCATATACTGTAACGTACTGTCAATGCCTTTTTTTAATCTACTATCCATGCGTTCAGGTAAAAATACCTATGCTGTGCATCTTGAACACATAACCCTATGCATGGCAAAACTAGATGTATGCGTCATTCTAAAGGTCTCCATAAATGGTTGGATTTCAATCATACCATTCATACTAATTTGCGAAAAATTACTCATAAGAGCAATTAATGATACACTCGTTGACATGACACATTTCATTTGAAAAAATAAGTGTAGAGCTGCAATATTTTGTTTCATTGGCATGCATAGGTTTCATATTTTAATGTTAGGTTTCAGAATGGGATGTACTAGTCTATGAAAATCTTTTAATATATCTTTTCAAGTGACAACACTGAAGAAATGACACTTTGCTACAATGTAAAGTAGTGAGTGTACAGCTTGTATAACAGTGTAAATTTTCTGTCCCCTCAAAATAACAACACACAGCCATTAATGTCTAAACTGCTGGCAACAAAAGTGAGTACACCCTTAAGTAGAAATGTCCAAATTGGGTCCAAAGTGCCAATATATTTTGCCACCATTATTTTACAGCACTGCCTTAACCCTCTTGGGCGTGGAGTTCACCAGAGCTTCACAGGTTGCCACTGGAGTCCTCGTCCTCTCCTCCATGAGGACATCACAGAGCTGGTGGATGTTAAAGAACGTTTTTTCCTCCACCTTTCATTTGAGGATGTCCCACAGATGCTCAATAGGGTTTAGGTCTGGAAACATGCTTTGCTAGTACATCACCTTTACCCTCAGCTTCTCTAGCAAAGCACTGGTCATATTGAAGGTGCGTTTGGGGTCATTATCATGTTGGAATACTGCCCTGCAGCCCAGTTGCCGAAGGGAGGGGATCATGCTCTGCTTCAGTATGTCACAGTACAGGTTGGCATTCATGATTCCCTCAATGAACTGTAGCTCCCCAGTGCCAGCAGCACTCATGCAGCCCCAGACCATGACATTCCCACCACCGTGCTTAACTGTAGGCAAAATGGTTGCTGCCACACGCCTTACACCATCTGAACCAAATAAGTTTATCTTGGTCTCATGAGACCACAGGACATGGTTCCAGTAATCCATGTCCTTAGTCTGTTTGTCTTAAGCAAACTGTTTTGCGGGCTTTCTTGTGCATCATCTTTAGAAGAGGCTTCCTTCTGGGATGACAGCCACAGACCAAATGTGCTTTAGTTAAAATGAATACTCGTGGCCCGAACGTTCTTCCAGGGAAATGCTTTTTATGTGCAAATTACAATACTGGAAACGACATACAATGTTAGAATTTGTTTCGTTAGATAGAAAATGAGAAAAATGTTACACCATTCTCCTTTAAATTGTCAGCTCTCTGCAGTAGAAAAAGATTGTTGCTTTATCCTTATCAACATAATCCAAACACATTTTCAACAAATAATTGTTTTAGAATGAAATTTAAAATGTTGGCAGCTATGCTAAACAAGGGTTAAACTTGTGCCATGTCTTCAAATTTGAAATATATATAATGAAAAACAGTCCCTGACATCTCTCTATGCCACATGCTGGTGCCTGTGAATTTATTTTGAATTTAGAATCCAAATGTTTTGATGCTTGTTACAAGTACAGCATGTCACATCTCACTGAATAGACATTGAGTATTTGCAAACTGACACATTTTCAGAAAACACAACACATTCCAAATTCTCTACACATATGTCTTTAGGATGAAATGTTTCCATTTCCTCCATTCAATTTTCACATTATTCAACAAAAATGGCTAAACTGTAAAAACTGAAAAGTAATGTCAAAAAACATCTTGTCAAGTGAAAATCAGTAAAAGAGGTTAATGCATTTGCAATATGTATTTGCACTCCTGTACTTCCACATTTGTGTCTTTGACTATCTATATTCATGAGATTTTCATTAATCTTTAGGTCTGATAATGGCTTGACCGAGATATAACCAAATATTTAGGAGAACCTACTGGCTAAGAGACTTTGAAGGGAAAATCAGGTTAACCTTTTCTTTTTTAAAACCAACACACAGTAGGTGTACAACATGTAAACTTTTTATTGAATTTAATTCCATGAACTATGTATGGGCATATACATTGCAAATTATTTATTTCAATACTTGGTACCAAGAACTAAATGACCGCTTAATGGAAAAGAGAAAAGAATTTGAGGTAACCCCACGTTGTTTTTTTGTGTGTGGGGCCCACCTTGACAACTATACCAGACCCTTATTGGAGAAAAGGGTCTGGTATTTATTTTTTGGGGAAACTCCTTGCCGCTTTTTCTCATTACATCTGGGGTCCCCCATTCACATCTATACCAGACCTTCAATTAGGATAAGGGTTTAGAATAGAGGAAGAGGAAGGAAATCCCCAGCCATGTGTTCACAAACAGAACAAAGGAACCAGGAACTGTCATTTACCAACAATGTTAAAGGCTTTTTTTTTCTTTGTAAATACCATTCTTCTCTTTTAAGCATTATTCGATTTTCTGCTCCCTGACAAATTTAATTTTAAAACTTTTCTCCCAGGGCACCCTAAAGTGGGTGACAATCCCCTGTCTATTAGCCTAGAAAATGGTTATTATTGATATCTACGATTCAGCTCCCATTGATTTCAATAGGGTTCAGATTCAGTATCTGAGTGTAATGTTCCGGTACCTTTGGTACCCTAAATTACACTTTCCACAAGTGTATGCGCCCCACCATTTACTTTTGGAAAGGTGCGCATACACCTTTAAGACTGGAGCTGTCATCACCCAGCGCCGGACTAGATGGCTATTTAGGGCGTCGGTTCTCACTCACATGTGTTCGTTCAAACACCCTTACTTGGATGCTAACCTTGCTTGAAGCTTCCATGCTTGCAAGCTTACTTCGCTGACGGAACCTCGCTGCGCTGATCCCTTTATCCCGCTACTGGATCATCCGCCTCTCCTGAACCACCCTTCGGCTGTATCGCTAATAGTGCTAAGTACCCCGCAGGGGAATTCTCTATAAACTTATACTAAGCTTACACTATCTAGCTCTGCATAGTAAAGACTGTTTATTACATCTGCATAAACTAGATTGCTAGCTCTTGAGACTACTGCTACTTTTCTGCACTGGGTTGATCTCTTTTGTATGTCCACCTGCTATTCTATCATCTGCTATCATACAACATTGCTAAACCTTCCTGCATCCATCTGCTACTGTCTCACCTTCAAGTGTCTATCACCTACCACCTCCACTCAACCTATCCCTCAACCTTCATCATTGTGTTACCACATACATAAAGTCACTCTAGGAACCAGTTTGCTAATTGTGTGTATTTACTGGCTGAAATAAGACCTTCCACACATGATGAGTCATTGAGGTTGGGAATGGTATCTCAGCATATCTCTTACATGACTACTGACGTGGATTTATTTCTGCAGCTGAAAATCCACACCATATAAGAAACGCAGGAGCGTTACAGATTGAACGAACCTAAAATGGATTCAGCAGAAATAACCACTCAGGTGACACAATTAAAACAGCAAGTATCTGCGTTAATACACGCACTTGCTGAATTAAAAGAAGACAATCAGGCTCTGTCGCAGCAGGTAATTAGACTGACACAACTTACCTCTGCTCAGTCCCCTGAACCCAAGATAAATCCCCCTTTGGTATTTACAGGCGATCGCAAAAAATTTCGCGAATTTAAAAACGCATGTGAGTTACTTTTTTTGCTAAAACCTCGTACCTACCTTACTGATCACATTAAGTTTTGTACTATTATTTCTTACCTATCAAACGATCCTCGAGCCTGGGCAGATTCTCTTTTTGAGAAAAACGACCAGCTTCTCAACTCCTATGCCTTGTTCCTGGCAGAGCTCACTAGCCTATATGATGACCCCAATAGGCAGAGTACTGCTGATCTTCAGTTAAGATCCTTGAAACAAGGAAGGAGGCCTGTAGAAGACTTTGTCGCAGAGTTCAAGAGATGGACCCTTGATTCAGAATGGAATGATGCATCTCTGAAAACCCAATTTAGGCTTGGCCTATCAGAAGCCGTTAAGGACGAGCTCGCCCGAGCAGATCTGCCAAAAACCCTGGATGTATTAATACAACTCAGTATTACCATAGATAGAAGACTACGAGAAAGAAAGGCTGAAAAGATGGGAATGCCATTATCCGTTTCCTCTCGGAGTCTGGCCGTTCCTATGGAGGTAGGAACCATACGCCCACCGCTATCAACTATGGAAAAAGCCAAAAGACGAAATGAAAATCTCTGCTTGTACTGTGCATCCCCGGAGAACAAGATAAACGTCTGTCCCCTAGTCAACAAAAAGAAGGGTGAGTGTTCACATGTCTCTCTAGGAGGATTGACAACTTCATTCACTAACCCCTACATTTCTGTTTTTTTGACATTACAGTGGGACCAGAACAGGATTACTACTAAGGCCATGATTGACACAGGATCTTGTGGAAATTATATGGATATATGTTTTGCTGCTTTAAATAAAATTCCTATTATTTCTAAACTCAAACCTGTCTCAGTAAGTCTTATTACCGGTGTTCCGTTATCCTCTGGTCCGATCACCGATCAGACACAAGCACTTCTAGTCACTATTAACAAGTCTCATAGGGAGACTTCTACCTTCGATTTAATACCATCACCTCACTTTCCCATTGTGTTGGGACTTCCCTGGTTGCACACACACCAACCAACCATAGATTGGAAGAAACGGTCCTTGACCTTCCCTTCTTGTTATTGTGAGAAAACGTGTAACCTCCCGTTTTCCGGGAAGATTCTGTCTGTGGTGACAGATGAGATTGCACCACTATGTTATCAGGATCTTTCTGAGGTTTTTCTTGAGAAAAATGCTCAAGCATTTCCTCCTCATCGAGACTATGATTGTAGCATTGATCTACTCCCAAATAGCAAATTGCCGTTCGGTCATGTTTATCCTCTTTCACAGGATGAACTTGCCCATCTCAAAACCTATTTGGATGAGAACTTGGAAAAAGGTTTTATTAGACCTTCCACTTCTTCCACAGCAGCAGGACTCTTTTTTGTTCGCAATAAAGATTCAAGTCTCAGACCTATCATCGACTACAGGAAATTGAATGCTATCACAATAAAAGATCGCTATCCTCTACCGCTTATCCCTGAGCTCATTGAGCAGGTGCGTGGAGCTACCTATTTTTCAAAATAAGACCTGAAAGGAGCATACAATCTCATCCGAATCCGTGATGGACACGAGTGGAAGACTGCATTCAGAACTAGATACGGATTGTTCGAATATCTTGTGATGCCATTCGGCCTATGCAATGCCCCTGCAGTTTTCCAACGATTTATAAACAATATTTTTAAAGACTTACTAGATGTCTGTGTTGTGGTATATCTGGACGATATACTTATATATTCACGGACCCTGTCTGAACACATAAGACATGTAAGACTTGTATTATCGAGATTGCTTGCACATAATCTTTATGTGAAGCTGAAGAAATGCTTGTTCCATAAAGATGAGGTACTCTTTCTAGGCTACATCATATCCAAAACAGGAATCGAGATGGACATGAGTAAAATATCCTGCATTCAGGATTGGCCTACACCAACTACACGCAAGGCGCTACAGCGATTCCTGGGATTTTCAAATTTCTACAGGAAGTTCATAAAAAACTTTTCTGCTATTGTGAGACCCCTCACACAGCTCACTAGCATAAAAATACCATTTAAATGGTCAGAAGAAGCAAATAAGGCTTTCCACTTGTTAAAGACAAGGTTTACTTCCGCTCCCATATTACGCCATCCAGACCCATCCCTCCAATACATTCTGGAGGTAGATGCGTCAAACATGGCAGTAGGAGCAATACTCTCCCAACGACCTACCCACACTTCACCACTTCATCCAGTCGCCTTTTTTTCTAAATCCCTGAGCAGTCCCGAGATAAATTACCCCGTGGGTGAAAAGGAACTGCTTGCTATAAAATTGGCTCTGGAGAATTGGCGACATTTACTCGAAGGCACCCAATTACCAATAATTATATACACGGACCATAAAAACCTCCAATATCTTCAGACTAGCAAAACTCTCTCGCATCGACAGGTACGATGGTCACTATTCTTTCTAAGGTTTAACTTCCTAGTGACCTACACACCTGCAGATAAGAACAAAAAGGCGGATGCACTATCACGACTAACTGAAGAAAACTACTTTGAAATCCCTTCCGTTCCTATAATACCTCACAAACGCATTATTGGAGTTGTCCGTTCCTTGAAGGAAGAGGTTCTGCATGGTATAAGTTTGGATTCACCCCCACCACAACTAAATACTGATGCAGAGGGCTTCCTCTACTACAACGACAAACTTTACATACCACCTACCCTACGCACCAAGATCTTGGAATTATCGCATGATGTGCCTATGGCAGGACATATGGGTATGACAAAGACTTTCAATTTGATTTCTCGGCAATTCTGGTGGCCTGACATGAAAACATCTATACAAAAATTCGTCTCTTCATGCAATGTCTGTGCCAGGTCCAAAATTGACACTACGAGACCATCCGGTCTACTATGCAGTCTACCAATACCCCAAACTCCATGGGAGGTTTTGTCATTGGACTTCATCGTAGAATTGCCTCCTTCCAAAGGATTTAATACCATCTTGGTGTCAGTGGACCATCTGACAAAGATGGCACATTTCATTGCTATTCGCAGACTACCTTCGTCCAAACAAACGGCAGAACTCCTGATGAAACATGTCTTCAGATTACATGGAATCCCAAAAACTCTTCTGTCTGACCGTGGATCCCAATTTATTTCTAAATTCTGGCAAGAACTATGTCACATACTACGGATTGAGCGGAAGCTCACTTCTCCTTACCATCCGCAGACCAACGGACAGACTGAAAGAGTCAACCAATGCATCGAGCAGTATTTACGTTGTTACACTTCATACCAACAGGATGATTGGTTGGATCTTCTCCCCCTGGCAGAATTTGCCTACAACAACGCAACTCACAGTACAACCAAGCAGAGTCCGTTCTACTTGAACTATGGGTTCCATCCCTCTATTCTCCCTCCACGCATCCTTCCTTCAAATAACCCAGTAGCCTCAGACTATCTTACCCAAATAAAGGATTCTCTGGGTTTACTAAATACTACCATTGCACACGCTCACAGTCAACAAAAGAAGTACTATGATCTTCGTAGAAGACCTTCTCCACAGTATACTATCGGGGACCTCGTTTGGCTCTCAACAAAAAACTTGAGACTGAAGATCCCTAGCAAAAAGCTTGGACCTCTGTTCTTGGGACCTTTCCCAATCAAGAAACTTATTGGAAAAGCTGCAGTGCAGCTTACATTGCCCATGGACCTAAAAATCCATCCCATTTTCCATGTGTCGCTATTAAAACCCCATGTTCCGGACCAAGGAATAAGGCCTAATATTCCACCTCCCCCTCCTGTACAAGTTGAAGGTGGAGAAGAATACGAGATAAAAGAGATTCTGGATTCTCGTATCTACAGAAGAAGACTTCAGTACTTGGTTAGATGGAAGAACTATGGGCCCCAAGACGACACCTGGCTAAACACCTCTGACATACATGCCCCTAGATTAATCCGCAATTTTCATGCGAGATACCCAGACAAACCAGCTCCAGAGGCCTTCAGGAGCAGGCCTTAAGGGGGGGGTATTGTAATGTTCCGGTACCTTTGGTACCCTAAATTACACTTTCCACAAGTGTATGCGCCCCACCATTTACTTTTGGAAAGGTGCGCATACACCTTTAAGACTGGAGCTGTCATCACCCAGCGCCGGACTAGATGGCTATTTAGGGCGTCGGTTCTCACTCACATGTGTTCGTTCAAACACCCTTACTTGGATGCTAACCTTGCTTGAAGCTTCCATGCTTGCAAGCTTACTTCGCTGACGGAACCTCGCTGCGCTGATCCCTTTATCCCGCTACTGGATCATCCGCCTCTCCTGAACCACCCTTCGGCTGTATCGCTAATAGTGCTAAGTACCCCGCAGGGAAATTCTCTATAAACTTATACTAAGCTTACACTATCTAGCTCTGCATAGTAAAGACTGTTTATTACATCTGCATAAACTAGATTGCTAGCTCTTGAGACTACTGCTACTTTTCTGCACTGGGTTGATCTCTTTTGTATGTCCACCTGCTATTCTATCATCTGCTATCATACAACATTGCTAAACCTTCCTGCATCCATCTGCTACTGTCTCACCTTCAAGTGTCTATCACCTACCACCTCCACTCAACCTATCCCTCAACCTTCATCATTGTGTTACCACATACATAAAGTCACTCTAGGAACCAGTTTGCTAATTGTGTGTATTTACTGGCTGAAATAAGACCTTCCACACATGATGAGTCATTGAGGTTGGGAATGGTATCTCAGCATATCTCTTACATGACTACTGACGTGGATTTATTTCTGCAGCTGAAAATCCACACCATATAAGAAACGCAGGAGCGTTACATTGAGCTTCGGTAAAGTTTGCTCAGCAAACCCCAAACTGAACCCCATGTGCATGTCATGTTGGAACAGAAAGGGGTCATCTCCAAGCTGATGCCCTAAGAGTTCCCTTCAATCGAACTAAGGGGCCAAGCCCAATCCCTGAAAAACAACCCCACACCATAATTCCCCCTCCAGCAAATGATTTGGAAAAGTGCACAAAGCAAGGTCCATAAAGACATGGATGAGTGAGTTTGGGTTGGAGGAACTTGACTGGCCTGCACTGAGTCCTGACCTCAACCCGATAGAACACCTTTGGGATTAATTAGAGCAAAGACTACAAACCAGGCCTTCTCGTCCACATTAGTGCCTGACCTCACAAATGTGATTCTGAAAGAATAGTCAAACGTTCACATAGACACACTCCTAAACCTTGTGGACAGCCTTTCCAGAAGAATTGAAGCTGTTATAGCTGCAAAGGATGAGCCAACTCAATATTGAACCCTACGGATTAAGACTGGGATGCGATTAAAGTTCATGTGAGTGTAAAAGGTAGGCGTCCCAAAACTTTTGACAATATAGTGTAGAAACTTAGAAAAGTGATGGCAGAAACAGACAGAGTAGCTGTCAGGGATACCACATGCAGGCATCCAGCAAGGGTGATCAGATCAGTTGGCTGCACCAAGGAATCAGGACCCAGATGGATAAAGATGTAAATAAGTTTATTAAGCAAAATGACACACTCCAATACCAACACCAGTGACCATAAACAAGTAAACAAAATATAAATGATAACAGTACAAAACCCCAATAGAACCTAACAACCTATATACAAAGGGATGGAGCAAACAATAGCAGGACAGGACAGGGACAGGAGACAAGGAAAGCAGGGAGCCAGGTACAGGAAGCAGGATGCAGGGAACAGGACTCAGGATCAGGATACAGGTTTCAGGATACAGGTTTCAGGATACAGGTTTCAGGATACAGGTTTCAGGATATAGGTTCAGACAGGGACACGGCTAGCAGAGAAAATACTGAAGCACTGAGCCTCAGTGAAGGGTGGGCTTATATTCCCTCAGCAGTCCTCCTCAGGTGCAGCTTAATTAAAAGAACAGTCCAGCTGCTGGGAGACACCCGCTGGTGGGCCCTGGAACTGCGCCCCTCAGTTCCAGGAACAACAGTGCCACCAGCAGGTGACCCATGTAATGACACAGATCCTGACAGTAGCCCATCGTGTCTGCACATTTTTTTTTCCTTTTACTTCACTGTCTGACTATAGATCTATGTTTGTCCGAAGCATGTTTAATCTAATCTTAAAGTACATAGCTATAACAGCACAGTGGTTTAGTGGTTAGCATTTCTCTTTACAGCACTGGAGTCCATAGTTCAAATCCTGGCCAGTACACTATTTGCATTGAGCTTGCTGATTTTCCTGTGCTTGTGTGGAATTACTCTGGGAACTCCAGTTTCCTCCCACACTCTAAACATGCTGGTAGGATAACAGGGCCCTGTTGAAATCGGCCCTACTATGCGTGTATATATGCACCTTAGAATGTAAGCAGGGCCTAATGCAAATAAATAAAAATATGTTATGCACAGAATACATTGTTGGTGCTATATAAACGACTGTAATAATAAGATGACCACTACATACAGTAGAGTGATGCTTTTTCACTGCAAAACAGATGCAAAAAAACACAAATATTTTCCCTGTGGACTTAAGTGTAAATGCTGTCTAAAATGAGAGATCAAATTCATTTTGGTGACATCCATTCTACTTAGAAGGGGAAACTGCAGAAAAAACATAAAAGCCCCTGTTAGGCAGAGATAAGAGACCAGTGATTTAAAAGAAGGCCACAACTGAAGACTGAAACAATTTAATCTGGCTGTTACAACATCTGCGGCGACCTCCCATTAATGACTTCAAGTAAAAGTGACAACTATTATTAGCTGTTAATTGGATTTGGGAAATTCAGTATAAAGTTAGGATAATTTAAATGCCTGTTGACATTGGAAATGTTCTGTAAATTCCTTGAATCAGCGGTATTTGTCAATGTACTCCGACTTGGAGAAATAACCAGACAGCAATAAGAGCTACCCTAACACATAACAGGCACACATAGACAAAGTGCTGAGAGGGTAAGACAGCAAATTCTCTATCAGCTGATAGTTTTACATTATGTGACTAGTATTAATTACATTATGTTACTGGATCGTTCTATTTTCCTGTAAAATGTTTCACTTTTTTTAATGTTCACAAGTGTTAATAATCTCCTTGTAACTACAAGGGGTTAAGCCCCGTACACACGTACCGATGGTCGGCTTACAAATGTTCCTCTTTTCTCCCCGGGATGTCGGTGTCTGCTGAAAAGTGCAAAGACAGCACAAGGACAGCACAAGAATTTTGTCCGCCGACTGCAGAAGTGATGTCATGTAATGGTTAACTTTCCCTGTGTTTTCTATTTTCTGAGCATGCCCAGTCTTGCAAATCTGCGGTCTGTCGGCCGAATTGTGTACTGACAGGCGAACAATCGTCCGTTCTGGTGTCGGCATACAAATATTTTCATGTTTGCACGAAAGACTTTTGTCCGCGGATTGTGCGCAGACATCTGTCGGAGGCACCATACTAACACGCGTACAATCGGCAGATCCTTCGTCCACCGACGTTTGTATGCCGACGATCGGTACGTGTGTACGGGCCTTTAGTTGTTCTCACTAAACAATTTACAAGAAAAAAAAAATCACCAAACCTGAACAAAATTGTTATTTTTGATTGGATTTGTTCAATTTCAACAGTTTACTTCTTTTGCAACCCCATACTATACAAGTACCATACCAAGTAACACCCATGCTATTAAAAATGACCACCTGTCTTCCCTAAATTGTCCACTGAAACCTATCTTGCTCTTGGTGGTATTACATTTCCTTCCGAACCCCTTAGTATGCCCCCTCCAGTTTAATTTGGAAAGCAAATTTTGTCAGTTCCGGAAGGGAGATATGCAACTAGGGCGATATATACATGAAGAGATCGATATGAGACTTGGTTCCAACTTTGAAGCATGATGCGCGCATGTACGTATTGCTCCCTCAGAGGGAGGCGTGACTCTGTTTTCCGGCGGAAGTCGCATATATTTCGTGACGCTCTAATCATATTGAGACTTGGAGCACACACAAAGCCATCATCTTGGCCATACCAGGAAGTGAACCGGGCCAAAGTGGTGTCAGGAAGTTCAGACGATTTCTCAATATTGGGGTTACCTTTAATCTATAAAAACGCGGGTAACACCAAAGGCCAGACACCCCAGAGGATGTTTGTTTAGTTGAAACGCCTCGGGTCTGCTGCTAAGGTGCTACTGCATGGTGATTTGGATCCTAGGATGATATTGAGACAAGCGATTTTTACATATTTGCTCTGTAAGTGTTCTGACTTTTAATAAATGTAAGCTTTTATACAGTTTTACACTATGTGGAGCTTTTTTCTTTAATTGAGTGTAAAAGGAGAAGATTCTGTGGCTCCACTGTAGACCAGAAGATACATTAGTGGGATCATTCCCCTTTGGAGTTTTGCTTTACTGTGGGCGATTTGGAGTGGCAGATGTTTACCCTAAGGTCCTTTCCAACTGAGGAACCTACTTCTTATGCTGATATTGGCCTAGTGGGCATATGCCTTATTGGGTCCAATACATCTGGTAAGCCCCCCTAAACACTGGTGGAGGGTTCACACACCGATAAGTGTAAATGTTCACATAAGAGACATTGAAGACCTTTCTTACAGAAACACTTTGGACTTTTTTCTTCCCTCTGTGTGCTTTAAGGAACATTAAAAGTTTGGACTATATTTGCACTTGATTGCACGTTTTATGCACTTTAATTTTATTTGTGATATATGTGTACTAATATTGCTCTAATCTTTGCACTTTAATATACACTATTGTTTAGCGCTGCATATATATATATATATATACACATAACTCTTGGTGGTATGTTCCACTAGAGTAAGATTATTTTCCACATTACTGTTCTGGACAGAAATTCTGAGCCCTGCAAGGTTCATCCTATAATAAGGGGGTCCACACTTTGGGAAACACTGAATTACAATTTATACATAACAACCCAAAACATTTTATTTTTTTTATACAAAATGAAGGTCAGGAACAATGCAGACTAGCAAGGATGGCGGGTATGCCCGATGACAACAGTAGGATGGAAAAAGGCAATCTCTGGAAGTGCCTGATCTTCATTAAAACCCTGGTGGTGTGGTTCGAATTTTGCAGCAGGCACACCCTGAGTATGGTTTTGCTAGTAGTATCCAGAACTGAGCATCAAAACCAAACTTAAGTGTAAACCAGTAGTTTGGTAGCACAGCTGGAGTCAGGAAATTTGGAGTTCAAGCAAGGCCAAGACAGACAGCTCAGTTGTTAAGGTCAGTTTAAACTAGAGTAAGAATACACCCATGAGCTAACATGATCTAGGGCAGGAAACTTGAGAGTTATGCAAATACAATGCTGCAGTAGGTTGGATTTCTCCATCCACCTTGCTTGTGTGGATGAATGACTTGATGAACAGCCAGCTTTAGGTACACCCTGGCAGATGTACAAAACACCTGAGGGCATAAAGGGAATGCTAATCCAAGCAGCTGGCCATGTGAGAAAAGTCTGCAATGCAAGACAACCCAGCAGGAGAAGTGGAGAAGCAGCTAGACTTAGGAACTGTACCAGGAGTAACCTGAGCAGAAGGAGCCAAGTGAGAAATATCTACAAGATCAGGCAGCAACGACTAATTAAAAGCTATCAGTTTGTGACTGTTTGCTTACACACTGAATTTCCATATACCATAGGACACTAGAGAACAATTTAGGCCACACAGTTTCCAAACGAATGCAAAATTCTTGTTAGCGAGATAAAAAAGTATATTTGCTGAATAGCAGAATGTCAAAAATAAACACATGGCATTTGGGTGTAATCTATTTTAGTCACCAGGATGAGCTATTTTAAGTACTCTGTAAAGTACTGCAGAAAGTGTTGTCAATACACTTGTACTGACTGTGTAGAGTAACACAATGGGGTTGATTTACTAAAGGCAAATAGTCTGTGCACTGCAAGTGCAGTTGCTCTAGATCTAAGGGGAACATGCAAGAAAAATAAAAAATAAAAAAACAGCATTTGTGCTTGCACATGATTGGATGATAGAAATCAGCAGAGCATCCCCTTAGATCTAGAGCAACTGTGCAACTGCACTTGCAATGACCAGTGTATTTGCCTTTAGTAAATCAACCCTGAATGTTTTTTTTTTTCTTATAAAGTAGAGTTAGTGTGTCAGTTTGAAGAAAATATTTAGAAAAAGTTTAGGTTCAACCGAGAAGAAGGCTGAGAAAAAACAAAACAATGCTCACTGGACGACTCTAGTTCATGTTTCAGATATGTACCCGTCCGTGCATTTAAAAAAAAAAAAACTTTGCATGATCTCTAATAAACTGAATAGATCATGACTAGTAGTAATCACATTCAGTTGGACCTGCTCTGTAATGTTGATGATGTCTTGCTACCATCCAACTAGCTTCTTCTACTCAAATGATTGTCAGGAACATGCCCACGCATTTAAAGCCTCACAAGTAACCTAATCACTTTAATCCAATCACAATGTTAATTTCATCAATGAAAATGTTTTTTGTCAAAGTTTTCGTCAGCTGCATTTTTAAAGTGACAAAAACTAAACGAAAAATACAGCACATTTTCGTCTACTGACAAAAACTATGATGAAAATCAAATCCGTTTTCGTTAAAGAACAAAAACTAAACAAAAATGTGAGGCAGGGACGTCAACTTCATGAACTAACTTAAGGTTTTCTCGGAGTCCTGCCTGCTTCCACTCCCAACAAGCGAGTTGAAGCGACTGTGGGCACCATAACGACTGCTAAAGACCAGAACAGCAGTGTGCTTTAGAGCCAGGCCTCCCGACTCCCGACTAGAGTCCCATCTCACGAGTCATGAGACGATTGCCCACATCCAGAGCAGAGGGCAGACACGGCACCCGTCCGTCCAGAGCCCTGTGTGTGCATTACAGGCCTCCTCTAAACACTGGCAGTAGCATCCAGGGCACTGTGCAATACAGGCCATCCCTCAGACCTGAGACCATTATCTAGCACTGTGCAGCATTACAGGACTCTGACCACCAGCATCTAAAGCCCTGTACATCATTACAGGCCACCAGCATACAGAACACTGTGCAGCATTACAAGCCTCCTCTGACCACTGGCATCCAGAGCACTGTGCAGCATTACAGGCCTCTCAGACCACTATCCAGATCACTGTGCAGCATTACAGGCCTCCTCAGACCACAGTCCAAAGCACTATGCAGCATTGCAGGCCTCCTCAGACCACCATCCAGAGCACTGTGCAGCATTACAGGCCTCCTCAGGCTATCGTCCAGAGCACTATGCAGCATTACAGGCCTCCTAAGACCACCGTCCAGAAAACTATGCAGCATTACAGGCCTCCTCAGACAACCATCCAGAGCACTATGCAGCATTACAGGCCTCCTCAGACCACCATCCAGAGCACTATGCAGCATTACAGGCCTCCTCAGACCACCATCCAGAGCATTATGCAGCATAACAGGCCTCCTCAGACCTGCTGTCCAGAGCACTCTGCAGCATTAACCACTTAAGCCCCGGAAGATTTTACCCCCTTCCTGACCAGGGGGTATTTTGCGATTCGGCACTGCGTGACTTTAACGGACAATTGCGCGGTCCTGCGACGCTGTACCTAAACAAATTTGACGTCCTTTTTTTCCCACAAACAGAGCTTTCTTTTGGTGGTATTTGATCACCTGTGCGATTTTTTGATCATGCGCTATAAAGAAAAAAAAAGAGCTTCAATTTTGCAAAAACAACAATATTTTTCACATTTTTTTATATGAAATTCCCCAAAAAAATGTAAAAATGAAAATTTTTTAACATTTTCGGCCAATTTGTTTTATGCTACATATTTTTGGTAAAAAAAAAATTGCAAAAAGCGTATTTTGATTGGTTTGCGCAAAAGTTATCCCGTTTACTAACAAAGGGAAAGATTTTTGTCATTTTTGTTGTTTTTTTTTAACGCGTAATGGCGGCGATCTGTGATTTTTTTTTTGCGGTACTGCGACATTGGGGCGGACAGATCGGACCCTTGACTGACATTTTTGACACTTTTGGGGTTACCAGTGACATTACTGCAGCAACCAGTGCTATACATATGCACTGTTACTGTAAAATGACACTGGTAGTGAAGGGGTTAACTTTATTTGAGAGGGAGGGACTGTGTGTGTCCCTAGGGGCGTGATTCTAACTGTGATTGGCTGTGGCTTGAGGTGTAGGAACAATGATCAACGGTCCTACATAGTAGAACCGTATGATCACTGTTCCTACACAGGGGAGAATGACAGGGGCTTGTTTACACTAGCCGCCTGCCTTTCTCCCGCTGTCACGGACGATCGTGAGTGAGCGGCGGACATCGGGTCCGCCGCTCACACGCGCGGGGGGGTCCGTGACCGAGCGGGAGCGCGCCTCCGGCGGCGTGCGCTCGCTCCCCAGAGCCTCACAGGCTAGTGACGTACCGGTACGTCACTTTGCCTGTGAGGGGCTGACCGCCGCAGTATATGTACTTGCGGCGGTCGGCAAGTGGTTAAAGGCCTCCTGCTGCTCCTACAACAAGACCCTTCGCAAACCATGTAGAGCGACACTCGCTGGTAAAAATACAACAAACTTGAAGCATCATTAGCAGACATTCCGGACAACTCATCCCAAAATTTATACAACGGTGAGCACAGTACACACCTAACTCCACTTTTGTTGAGAACAGTCTTATCTATGTACATTGCAGGGATTTTTTAACAAACTTTCTTGCAGTCAGATTGCATAATTTTTGTTATTCTAAAGTAATAGCAGTTTGTTTGTCTGTCATGGTACGCACTTAGTCACTGAATATTAATGAGAGTGATTTCATAATATCTCTCAGCTGCTGCAGCGCTGCTTTCCAAAAATTGAAGTATCTCACCAAAATATACTTAGAGGGATGTGGTCCCTGGGAGAGGCCCTGTCAATAATTTTCACACGGCACAGGGCGCCTTAAGGCCTAAGGCTGGCCCTGGGAGGGGCCATACACGTAGTATATTATAGTGAGACAACTTAGAGCTTGGGGTGAGAGAGAAAGTAAAATCAGAATAACTCGATTTTTACCATAAAACCTCCAATCACGAGCCAAGTCAAGTCACTGCACCACCACAGCAAACTTTTTGCATAAAATTGACTCTAAGGAACAACAGGCCACTGAGGCCAGTAAGAAGACCATAGCAAGATGGATTTTGTGAACCGGATTACAGGTCAGACTAATCTGCTGCTCTGCCTGGGTCTTCTGCAGCATTTTGAAAGAAACCGAAAGACTGGCGGCTTTGATGTGGCTGGTGCTTCTTCCACTTCCTGTGATTTTTCAATATTCTCCTCTTCTTAAACAACATCTTCAGAGTCAGAAAGATCCTCATTAGTGATGAGCCGAACACCCCCCTTGTTTGGTTCGCACCAGAACCCCGCAAACAGGGGAAAAGTTTGTTCGAACCAACAAACTCCATTGAAGTCTATGGGACTCAAACATCAAAAATCAAAAGTCCTCATTTTGAAGGCTTAAATGCAAGTTATTGCCCAAAACAAGTGTATGGGGGTCTGGGTACTGACCTGGGGAACATGTAGCAATGCAACATTTTTTTTAAAAAACAATTGTTTTTAAAGGACCAGTGATTTACTGATTTTAATAAGGCTTAAAGTGAAACTTTAAAAATGAAAAATTCCTTTAAATATCATGCATGGGGAGTCCCCTTAATGTGCCTGTAAAGTAGCGCATCTGTACGATGTATGTAGCCTGTTGTAGCAATACTGACATTTCTAAAGGAAAAATGTCATATACAAATATACATGTTTGTATGTATAACACAACACATATATACATACATGTGTTCTTATCAGTGATCTAGTGGGGGCACTGTGCTGTCATCTGACCTGGCCAAGGTTGGGTGTAGGCTATGCAAACCTGCTCGAGTGATGGGGACCTGGAAGGTTAGTATCGGCAGGAACTGAAACTGAAATTGGGCCTTTGGTGTTGGTGATACCTGAACACTGTTACCCTTCACAGTTACTCTTGCTGGGCGCAGCAAGAGAGGTAAAATGTTAACCTCCCAGTGTCTGGAAAAGTGTTACACAAATTTTTTTTCAAGGCCATTTCTTAAGATGTTTCATCCTCTGCTCCCTCTGCGAAGGCAGGGTGAGCTCTGCAACTTTACCCTTGTAACATGGATCAAGAAGGGTTGCCAACCATTAATTGTCCCTCTCCGTGATAGCACAAATCCTCGGATCCTTTCGCAGACTTTGCAGAATCAGGGAGCCCATGCAACGTAAGTTTGAAGTGGCATGAGCTTCTGAGTCCCCTGGGTCACTAAGGATGACACTGTCAGGAGCAACCTCTCCCCAACCACGTACAACTCCTGGGGTCTCTGGGGAATCAAAACCATCCATTGAAGACTGCTGTATGCTGTCCTCTATGTCCATGCTGCCACAATCCTCCTCCTGTGTGTTTTGCGTCCCTGCAGGCATGATATCTGCATAAAGGGGGCCTTGTGAGGAAAGGAAGTCCTTCTCTTCCTCCCGCTGTTCTGCCTCAAGTGCCCTTGTCCATGATTCCACAAAGCATGTGCTCCAGCAGGTAGACTAGAGGGATAGTGTCACATGTCACGATGCATGCATCGTCCCAGCTCACCATCCTTATGGCCTCCTCAAATGGTGACAGGACAGTGCATGCATCTTTTATCAAAAGCGACTGGCCTGGAGAAAAAACAGCAAAGCTCCCCTACACCTGTCCTTGTGCCAGCCTCTGCAGCATTGCCAATGTCGAGTTCCACCTGGGGGCATGTCGCAAAAGAGGCGGTTGGTGGGCAGATTGAATTCCCGTTGAATGTGAGATAAGCGAGCACTGGCATTGTATGAACGCCCGAAATGGCCACAGACTTTTCTGGCCTGCCTCAGGAGATCTTGGAAGCCCGGGTGTCTGGTCAAGAAATGCTGCTCCCGGTGTGACTCTTATACTCTAGACAGACCAACTGAAGCACTGCATTGCATCTTTTAGCCTGACTGCTTTCATAGCCCCTTGAACGCTTATGGAGCACTGCTGCTTTAGAGGACTATTGAGCATATGAGGACATGGAGAAAGAAGAAGAGGAGGAGGAGGAGGTGGTGGATTAGCCAGATGTGGCAGAACCAGCACCAGCTTTTTTAAGGCATCGTGGCAAAACAAGCTGCAGCACTAAACCCTGTCCTGCATCCTTCCCAGCTGCCAGAAGAGTTACCCAGTGCACCGTGAAAGAAATGTAAAGTCTCTGTCCATGCTTGCTGCACCAAGAGTCAGCAGTAATGTGAACCTTCCTGCTGACTGCTCTGTCCAACGAGGCCAAAACACTACCTTCCACATGACTGTAGAGAGCCGGAATGGGCTTACGCAAAAATAAATGTCTTTTTGGAACCTACCAGTGTGGTACAGCACATTCCACAAATTTACAAAAGGGAGCAGAGTCTAGTCAGATGAAAAGGCAGTAATTGTAGTGCTAGCAATTTGGCCAAGCTGGGACAGTATTTCTTTCTATGGTTCAGCTACTGGGGTAGTGAAATTTGCCTGCTGCTCAAATCAAGCGGAGATGTTCTGCTAGCAGATTGGGTAGCAAGTCTCTGTGGCACTCATTGCTATACCATCATCCCTCTCAATGCAGGTTCCTATATATAGATACCAATGTATGCTCTATACTGAACTGACCGATAGATTCTCAATGGCCTAATATATACTGAATTGTCCTATATATATATATATATATATATATATATATATATATAAATATAGATATATATATATATATATATATATACACATAAATATAGATATCAATGTATGCTCTATACAGAAATGACCGATAGATACTCAATTGCCCTGTATATGTATAGATATCAATGTATGCTCTATACTGAACTGACTGATAGATACTCAATGGCCTAATATATACTCAATTGTCATATATGTATATAAATGTGTGTGGGTGGGATTTGAGCTACTTGTTCTCAACAACAGAAAAGTGCATCCACTTATAGCAAGGAATGATCTGTGACTCAAAAAAGCAATATTTTTGTAACGACACTTGGTTTTACAGAGTAGAGACATTATATAATGGCTAAATCTGTGTCTGTGTAATTTGTTCAAACCATAAATAATATTATATTAGGTGTTTTTTTTACTCCAGGAATGCATAATAAGTTTTGGAATTCTAGAGAAATGCTTAAATAATGCAATATTTAAGTAAACACATTTGATTTTAGTCAACTAAAATTATTTTAGTCAAATAAAATGAACTGTAGATTAAGTCGACTACGACTAAAACTAAAACAATTGCAGAAGACTAAAATGAGAATAAAACTAAAATGCCATTTTAGTCAAAAGACTAAGAGAAGTTTGCTGCCAAAATTAACACTGTCCAATCACCATGGAATGTGTTGAGGCAGATGCTGATTATCCAAGAAGAAAATGATAAAAGGGGTAATAGTTTGTGAAACCACTCTGTCCTAATTGCATCCAATCACCAGGGTGCTAGTCTGGGACAGCTGTAAATTGTTCAGATTACAAGGCTGAAGGTGTAAATTGTCAGGGTAGAGATGATATTCTATGTAGGAAGCAGATGGTGTTGAAGGCTCTCATCCCATTTGTTGGGCAGTTGTTTTGTCTTCCCCATGTACAATAAATGTTTGCATTTCTCACTACACTGACCTGTACCAAGCTACTTTGCTTTGTTTAGTGTCAGATCTTTGTGGATGTAAAAGCTCCTGTGTGTGTTACAGGATTTTAAAATATACAGGGATGCAATGTTTGTTAAAACCTTTCTGAGATTTCCTGACACTCCAGCCACATACAGTATGCCTATATTACTGTGTGTGTTCTACCTCTCCCCATCGTTCAGTCCTGTGTTTTTGCTTGAACTTGAAAGCATTTTAACAAAAACCCAGTCTGGGTAGCTACAAACTATTAAAGCATGCCGGTGTCTGTGTTCTTTGTCTTTAGACTTGGTGTTATTACCACAGCCCCTTATTGCAAATTTCCAAAAAAAAAAAAACCCCAGCTGAGTATAGCATTAAAAGGACACTATTAAACCCAAGGTTGTTTTTTTTTTTCAGTCAGAACCTGGTGGAAATCTGTTCCACCATCTCTGGCAGCCTTGTCCTCTTTGACCAGTCACTATAAACATAGAAGCTGGTAGAGGAATGTTTCCGCACTACTCAACTCCTGTACCGGCTTCTGTGTTTAGAATGGCAGCATGCCTCTTTGAACACCTCGGCTGTTCTGCTGAGCTATCAGCCTCTCCGGTCCTCCTGAGGACTTCCCCTGGCAGGAGAGTGGTGGAAGCACTCTGTACTTTGAGGGGGGAGCTCTGTCCTGTGGATGGGGGAGAGGCTCTGTACTGTGTGGGGGGGGGGAGGTTTTTACTGTGTTTGTGAGTTCTTTACTGTAGGAGCAGCTTCTGTACTGTGCATGGGGGGGGGGATCTGTACTTTTAGGAGAGGCTCTGTACTGGGAGGGAGACCTCTGAACTGTGGGGGGGAGGTCTATAATAGGAGTGTTGTGTGCGTGTGGGATAAGGTACCTGCACCTATTCTCTGAGAAGAAAAAGTCCCGATTAAACCAATTCAGTAATTTATGGCGCTTTCCCACTGCATGGAACCGAATGGTTTGGTTCGCTTTTGTGCTTTTCCACTGCTGGTACCGTATGGTATGGTGTAGGAATGGTTCGGTACGGTACGGCGGCGCTTTTCCACTGCATGGAACCGAACGGTACGGCTCTCAAAAACAGTACCACCTCGATTGTGGTTCCAAGAGGTACCATACCCGGTACCATATCCCACAATCCTTTGCATGCAGTCACTGCTAGCCACTGATTGGTCAGAGAATCCCACCCACCCCGTTGTTATCCCACCCACTTAACTTTAGTACTACTTTAGTGGAAAAGCAAACCATACTGTACCGAACCGTTCCAACACAGTACCATGCGGTACCAGCAGTGGAAAAGCAAACTGGGCCAAGCAGGGCCAAGCAGGGCCAAGCAGGGCCGAGTAGAGCCGAGCCGGTACTTGCAGTGGAAAAGTGCCATTAGTGTACAGACGAAAAGTCTGCAGCAACCCATGGTAAACAAACAGAAATCAGCCTTCAGAATGATCCAACTAATATAAGCTGATTTGTGATTTGTTTCCATGCATTACTGTACACCAATGCTTTTTGCAAATATATTCATAAACAGACCTAAACAAGTGCAATATCACTTCTGCATAACTTATTTTCCATATATTCTGACAAAACAATAGCTAGTCAGAATAATTACTCTTTCTCTGTCTTTATACTTGTCATACAGCTGGTATATAATCAATATAGCTATTAGCTGTGTGAATGTTATGGAATCTGAAAACAGAATTCATAATCTTTCTAGGGAATAAATGGATAACAGCATGGTGAGGATATTACATTTCAGGCAGGGCATTACAGAGTTAGCAAAATATCAATAACATCTGTAACACCCTGCATCGGCATGCACACCAGCATCTGCAGCTTTGTGGCTTCAAAGAAAAGAAAACCTTGAAGTCTAGATAATGGTCATTAATAATATAAGCAGCGTGAACAAAGATTAAACCTTGTACTGCTTGCAGACAAACTTACTTTACACTCATAGATGCCAACCGTCCCTAGTTTGCCGGGACAGGCCAGCATCTTGACCCTCTGTCATGTGAATACAGTGTCCTGAGCCATGTCCTGGAATCACAGCATCAATGTTCTAGTGTGGAGATGTAAGGCATTTACTGTTTACATTTTTTTTTTTTTTTTTGTTAGAACCTTATTGAAATTTCACAAATTTCAGTTCTACTTAAACAGAAGCATTGTGATGCAGAACTTTTCATTGCAACCTGCTGCACTGAAAAAAAAAAAAAAAGCATTGCATGCAGTACTTTTTTTTAGAGCACACCACTACAATGTAATGGTTTGAACTGACACTATAAGTCATTTTGCCTTATTTTTCTCTGGGATTGCACTGGGCAAGGGTGTGTGTGTCTATGGGTGCACACAGCCTGGCTCAGAAGCCTGCCTGCATGAGTGCCACCCATTAAAAAAAAAAAAAAATTATATCACTTTAACAATATGATTAGTAAAAGATTGGTAAAACCTGTTTGGGACCTGGAGTTTAGAGACTTAATAGAGATTTGGCAGTGATGAAGTCTCCATTTCTTTGTTCAGTCTTTATGGACAACCAGCACAATGATTGTGCAGGTGTGTGCAGAACTCTATCTCCTCATTGGCTCACTGACTTTGATTGACAGCAGCAGGAGCCAATCACTCTGCACTGCCATCTCAGCCAATTAGGAGGGAGGGTCCTGGGCAGACGAGACATTCCTGCAACATGACTGGATTGAGATGGGCTCAGGTAAGTATTGGGAGGGCTGCTGCACATAGAAGGCTTTTTATCTTAGTGCATACAATGCATTAGGATAAAAAACCTTCTGACTTTACAACCACTTTAACAAAGTTTGTTGTAGATTCCTACCTTTTGTATTCTGAAGAAATAGCTGTTTGTTTCTTTTTGTTCATGTGGAATGTGGATCTAATGGGAGTGACTTTATAGTTATCAATCAGCTGCTGCATTTGCAGGGTTCTAATGAGGAAAGTTACAGAGTTCGCATTCCTTTAGACCTGATTTGCCTTTGGGAGTATTTCACCAAAAATGTTATTTTTGTTGCAGGGGATGCCCAAAATGTAACTTGTATCTTAGTGCAGACTTCTGGGAAGATCAGTGAGCCAATTACAGAAGTAGGTAATAACATATCTAGGGGGGGGGGGTGTTCTATACACCATTTGTGTAGAGAACGTCTCAAGGTAGCCATATTGCATTGCATTTTACAGAAAATTAGGGCGATGTAGATTGAAGGCAAAAGGTAATTTTTAAAAACATGCAAATACAATATGTTTTGTGTAGTAATTGTATATGCTATATTAATTTTCCCAAGAAAGTGGAGTTAGCCTTTAAGCACTTCTTGTTATTAGGTTATAACACTTGTTCCCTGTCTCCGAATTGCTGCTTTCCATTGTTACCCTGCTACATGTATTTTCCATGGAGACTATATGCAGACGTGTCAAAGCTCATAGTGCAAACATGATTTGCATTGTCACTATCAGGAAGCCAGTCCTGAAAAATGGCATGCAGCCACTGGTGGAGCATGTGCATGTAAACAGTAAATGGCTGAAGGAGACTGGAAAAGGTCAGCAACACTGATATGCAAAAAATAATGAAATGGGGAAAATAGAACATTTCTTGGAATTCTTTGAGGGACACAAAAAGTCTTTGAAGCAGTATTAAACGCACAAGCAAACATTTATTATTTTGTTATAATTTTCAATTCTTAGATATGATGGCTGCATGAATTTCCTTTTTTATGCTTTCTGTCTTCTATTTTTACCAGGAGATCTTTCCAGTAAGTCTGCTGTTTTTCAAAGAACAAGCTCTCCTCCAGATGTATCAGTTTAATGAGATGAACAACAGAGAACTGGGGACTGCCTGCAACTAAAGGAGTTGCTTAGAGGACCATAAACAGGCCTAAACGCCTGAAACTAGCATTAAGTGAGGCTCAAATATCCACCTGGAAATAAATCATGAACCTAAACTATAGATGCAGGATTGGATAGACTGGTGGGTTCATGCTGTATGCCCTCTATCAATTACCAACTTACTAAACTTTAAAGTGAGCACTAATAAAGCTCATATAGTCATTTCCAAGAATAATAGAACTTTGGCAGTGGGTATAAGGTAATTGAGACTCACTAAAAAAAAAATTAATGTCGGAGGTCGCTCTGGTCTTCCAAGGGCATAGAGCTGTGTGAGAGCCATCTTGCTTGCTTGATCGGGTCGCTTCTGGGTTTACCGACGGCTCCAGTAAACCCGGATATGACTGAAAAGTGTGTGTGTGTGGGGGGGGGGGGGGTTGCACGGGGCACCACCTCTCCCTCTTAAAGTGATCCCTTGGCGAATCTGCCGCTGGGATCACTTTTAGCAGATGCCGCTTTGCCCACAGTAAAAAATGATACCAGGGTACCCCGATATCAAATGTCAAAATAATGACATTTATATACTGTGGGCATTGGGCAAGTGGTTAAACATACTCGGTTTGGCCTTTGCCGTCATGGGAACATGGGATGCTGATTCTGGCTGTCAAAATAAATGGAATGTGCTCAACCAGTAGATCACGCAGGTGTAAAGTAGTGCTTATATGAGGAAACCATAGGAGTAATCAAATATTCAACAAATGTATAAAAACCATTATGTGAGCACTACCAAAGTAAGACTGAAAAAAAAATAGCAATCAAGAAAGAATGGCAAGCAGGACATCATGGTATTAAGGCACCTGGGAGCCACCATATGCAGCATGTAAATACAATGAAATTATTTTTTGTAATAATAAGTAATTACCTTCAAGGGCTGAAGGTGTTATTCAGTTTACCACCATATTTTTAAGGTCATGTGTCTAGTGGTGGGCTTGTACAAAATGTATGGCTACTGGTTTATCAGCATTGATAGGTTCCTGCAGACGGTGGCTCTCAAGGGCCCCCTGACGTCACTGCGAAGTTTGTGAAAAAGACATTTGAAGCGACCAATAGTTTTTCCTATATACATAAGGGAACATGGACATTTCAAGAAAAAAGTGCAGTAACTGTCCGCTGGACAGTAAAAGGAGAAGCAGCAGACTGATGAGCTCATCACTCTGATCTCTCCTTCTTTCAGAATGCTCTTGGTACTGCAGCACCATGGCTTCTTGTTGTTCTTCTATCTCCTCCAGTCTAAGCTTTGCTGTACAGGGACTACAAGAGACTGATATCAAGCCAAATTCAGCTACTTGAATTTACATATGTACATACATTTAATGATGTAATAATGAGTACAGAGTTGCATCCATATGTTATTTTTATATCCAACTAGTGTTTGGCTTTAAATGTACATTTGTCTCTTGGTGTGCATAGAAACGTTTGCATTGAAACTTTCATTCTGCCTATGTGAATTGTTATATTTGATTAAATGATTATCATTTGTATTGTTTTTTTTTTTCAGTTCCAGAGGAGAATGACCTTGGATTTCATTCTTCAGCTCTGAATGTTCCCTTTACGATGATACTCGTGTTCAGAATTTGCTACACTATGTGACATGTAATGGAGCAGCTGGGACATTTTACCCCATGACATCTCTTATGTACCTGCTGGAAAACATAACCCAGCCTCTCTACAAATAAAAAAAGGAAATGTGCCAAGTTAAAGTTCACAGTTATATGGCTGGAAGAAAGGAAGTGAGCAATTATGGGTCTGTATCTTAGCCTTTGGGGTTACTGGAAACTATTAATCTCTACTCTAATTATTCATAACAAAAGTATAGGTTATAATAACATTTGTCAAAGAGAACAAAAGATGAAGGGAGCTGAGTAATAGCAGATGAGGGCATGTTGACAATACTGGATGCTGTGTGTGATGTAATGATAATATATGACTTATATATTTACTGAATTATTTTCCCAGGGCTGCTTTTTTTTAGTAAGTCTCATTTCCCTTATACCCACTGCCATAGTTCAAATATTCTTGGAAAGGACTATATGAACAAAAGTACACGCTCAGTGCTCACTTTATTAGTGCTCACTTTAAAGTTTAGTAATTTGGTAATTGATAGAGGGTACACCGCATGAACCCACCAGTCTATCCAATCCTGCATCCTATAGTCCAAGTTAGTGGTTGGCAGAGTTGTATAAAGTACTCGAAACCCATACTTGAGTAAAAGTACAAGTGCTCGATCAAAAAGTGACTTGAGTAGAAGTGGAAGTGCTCGATCAAAAAGTGACTTGAGTAGAAGTACTAAAGTATTCAACATTTTTTGTACTTAAGTATTGCAAGTAGTTTTTTTTTTAATTTTGCTACTCAAGTACTGAAAGTAAAAGTACCAGTAGTTTTGAAAAGAAAATTGCTACTCAAGTACTGAAAGTAAAAGTACAAGTACTGTGTTATGTAGTTATTAAAGAAAGAAGTCAAAAGTTTGAACATCATATTGTTTTTTATTATTTCAAATGCAGCTTTTATTTATACATACAGTAGCATTTATTTTCGAATGCGCTGATAATACACATGTTTTGAGCTTCATGAAACCTGCCATCTACTGTTCTCGCAGTGGTAATTTTTATAATAGTAACGAGTAACTATGCAGCACAAAAAAAAAATATCGGAGTAGAAGTATTGAAATCATTGAAAAAATGTAGTGAAGTAAAAGTGGAAGTAGGAGAAAAAAGTTCTACTCTAGGAAAGTACAGATACCGCCTTTCGGTACTTAAGTACAGTAGTGAAGTAGTTCTACTTAGTTACTATACATCTCTGGTGGTTGGTATAAGCTATGTTATTTTGGTAAATAGTAGTCCCTTTAATACTAGCTGAGCATCATTTGAATGTCTATCTGAATATTGTTGCTAACCATGTGTCCACCATTTATAACTGTAGCACCCTCCTCGGTAGGTGCTAGGTAGGTGTATATCGTTTTTGTCTTTTTTGCTTAACAGGGAGACAGCCAGGTAAATCTAGAAACTGTCTGCTTATCTGAGATCGGTCATTGTTAGATAGGACCTGCCTAGTGTGCTCTGTTGCTGCTCATCCTGGCTTGATGTTTCACACTTATTCAATAGTAGTACAGTGTATTGGACAGTGGGAGGAAACCATGCACATGGGAGCAGGGAAAATCTGTACAGCCCTGGCCAATAGGCACAGGAGAGACCCCGCTGCATGTTCGGTGACTGTACTTATATCTGAGTTGCATATGTGGCTCCTGGTATTCTGCTGGAGAGCGGAGTCCAGGTGGGGAGGGGGCTGCTGCAATGCGGCCTCAGGTGGTCAATCTGAGGCCAAAATCAGAGATGCTTAAACCCAGGGACTCTTTTGAGGGCTGACTGAGGGAGAATGGCAATGGATCTCGTCTGGTACCACGGAGGAAGGTGACCTGCGGACAGGGCCTTGTGAGTACAGACTTCCCACAGGGATCCTAAGACTGTTGCTGTTGAAATTACCCACCCCCAGTGCTAGAAAGTCAGCGGGCTAGATGGAGCTAAAGTGGACACTGGCTAGTGTCCTGAAGATACAGAGTTCACTGCTGCTAACACAAGCAAAGGACTTATTCTTCCCATGCAAGTGCTGTATGGTTCAGCAGAAGATCTGCTATTCAGTTTCACTAAGTGAGGCAAGTGAGAGTCGTCCTCTCCTGTACATAGTTGAATTTGGAGTATCCCACTAATCCCTTCTCCTATCCAAGTTCTCCAAATAAACAACAAAAACAAATCTCCTAGACTGGTCATTGAAGACAACGCGTGAACGTGTGTGTGTGTGCACCTGTTAGCTTGTGAAAATACCTGGTGTCTGGCAACAGGATAATCAGAGGGAGACCCAATATAGTTCTATACTTAGCAGCTCCTAGGGGGGCAGTGCTACATAACTATACTGAACAAAATTTTAAATGCAATGCTTTTGTTTTTGCCCCCATTTTTCTTGAGCTGAACTCAAAGAGCATGCAGATAAGCTACCCTGAGACGGTGTCTGACAGTTTGTGTAGAAATTCTTTGGTTATGCAAACCGATTGTTGCAGCAGCTCTCCGGGTGACTGGTCTCAGACGATTTTGAGGGTGAAGATGCTGGATGTGGGGGTCCTGGGCTGGTGGGATTACATGTGGTCTGCGGTTGTGAGGCCGGTTGGATGTACTGCAGGGTGGCAATATTAAATCATGGCACTGGTCAAATGCTGAAGGAGATTCAGGTAATCCAATCCTGAAAGCCCAGGTAATGAAAACAGGAGCTTTCAGAGGGAGGATATGAAAAAACACCATCTGGGTCGGTGAGATCAGCTTAATATTGCCACCCTGAATAAGGACGTTTCATATATGCACCTACAATTTCAGTTGGGATTTATTATAATTGAGCCAAATAATTTCTCTATACAGGGGACCTGTGTTTGGAGACACTTTTCAGCCATCTTCTCATCTCCACCTTTGACATTCCTTTACTCTTCTTAGTCATCTCTTTAGGATCCTTCTTCCATCTTGACTTGGTCATCTTCTCAGGAAATACATGTACATTAGCATCTTGTACTCCATTGCTCACACCCCTGATGAAGGGTATTCCCGCAACGCGTAGGGTGTTGGGTGCCCATTGGAAGTCTGTGCTTTACTACATCCTTGCCTCAATATGAAAAGTATTTTATTGTGATATATGTTTTGTATTACATGTTTTTTTTCTATTATGTTGATTTTATGTTTATTCATTAAAAACATGCTTTCAATTTTACAATTGTGGTGTTATTTTGGCCGTTAAAGTCCCATTCCCTATCAGGGGGGTTTTTCCTTTGCCATCCATGTCTTTATGGACCTTGCTTTGTACACTTGTCCAAATCATTTGGTTGAGGGGGGGGATTATGGTGTGGGTTTTTTTCAGGGGTTGGGTTTGGCTCCTTAGTGAAGGGAGCTCCTAAGGTGTCTGCATACCAAGACATTTTGGACAATTTCATGCTCCCAACATTGTGGGAACACTTTGAGAATGGCCCCTTCCTGTTCTGACATGGTTGCACACCAGTGTACAAAGCAAGGTCCATAAAGACAATAATGAGCGAGTTTGGGGTGCAGGAACTTGACTGGCCTGGAGTCCTGACCTCAGCCCAAAAAAAAACCTTTGGGATGAATTAGAGCAGAGACTGTGAGCCAGGCCTTCTCGTCCAACAACAGTGCCTGACCTTACAAATGCGCTTCTGAGAGAATGGTCAAACATTCCCATAGACACACTCCTAAACTGCGTGGACAGTTTCCAGAAGAGTTGAAGCTTTTATAGCTGCAAAGGGTGGGCCAACTCAATATTGAACCCTATGGACCAAGACTGGGTTTCCATTAAAGTTAATGTGCGTGTAAAGACAGGTGTCCCTATACTTTTGGTATTATAGTGTATATATCCACTAGTATCTCTCATTATTACTATGCACTCACCATAGAGTAAGCTGAAACCATAAGCAGCAAATTGCATACAACACAATTTTATGTACTCTTCCAACTCCAATCCCCTCCAGGTAATTTCAGGAAATGACACTCCTCACTGCTAGGGGGTAGAAGATGCTGTATGGAAAGGTGCTCACCACATGAAGCCACAGAAGATCAAATAAAGTGTAAAATTTAAAGCGGTAGTATACTCTACTTTTTAACTTTTACCCACAGGTAAGCCTATAATATGACTTACCTGTAGGTAAAATTAATATCTTCTAAACCTGCACGGTTTAGGAGATATTCACCCTGCATGCAGCCGCTGACAGCAGTGGCGCATGTGCTCAGAAGGTCCTGCAGGGTTTTTTTTTTTGGATTTTTTTTGGGGATACCACCGCTTTAATAAATCTTGAGAATAATAGAAAAGATTCAGTATTGTCTTAAAATGTATATAGTATATCTTCCACAAACACTGTGACTTCAAGCTGCACATGAATATTATACTCCAGCTCCAATCACCATACTTCCTAACTTTTTTAGATGATAATAAAGGACAGCTATTAGTAAAAGTCTGTAGGTATAGGACACCACCCCCCTGCTACGCCCCCATAAAGGAGAGTTATACAAACTTTTTAATTAACCACTTCCATACAGAGCAGTTTGACACCCTTCCTGCCCAGACAAATTTTCAGCTTTCAGCACTCTCACACTTTGAATGACAATTGCTCAGTCATGCTACACTGTAACCAAACAAAATTTTTATCATTTTTTTCACACAAATAGAGCTTTCTTTTGGTGGTATTTGATCACAACTGGGGTTTTTTTTTTCGTGATATATGCAAAAAAAGAGCAAAAATTTTGAAAAAAAAACACTTTTTTTTAGTTTCAATTATAAAATTTTGCAAAAAATTAATTTTTCTTCATACATTTGGGCCAAAATGTATACTGCTACATGTCTCTGGTAAAATTAACCCAAATTAGTGTATATTATTTAGTCTGTGTGAAAGTTATTGAGTCTAGAAGCTATGGTACCAATTACTGAAAATTGATCACACCAGATGTACTGACTGCCTATCTCCTTTCTTGAGGCCCTGAAATTTTAGGACAGTACAAATACCCCCCAAATGACCCCTTTTTGTAAAGTAGACAGTCCAAGGTATTTAGTAAGAGGCATGGTGGGTTTTTTGAAGTTGTAATTTTTTCCCACAATTCTTGGGAACATGAAGAAAATTTTTTTTTTCTTTTTTTTCCCACAAAGTTGTCAATTTATAAGCTATTTCTAACACATAGCATGTACACAGCAAAAATTACACCCAAAAATACATTCTGCTACTCCTTCCGAGTATGGCGATACCACATGTGTGAGACTTTTACACAGCCTGGCCACAAAAAGATACTCCACGTCCAAGAAGCACCTTCAGGCGTTCTAGGAGCATAAATACACATAAAACTTTCTTACTACCTATCACACTTTTCAAGGCCCTAGAGCACCAATACAATGGAAAAGTCCACAAAATGACCCCATTTTGGAAAGCAAACACTCCAACGTATATTCTATGAGGCATTATGGGTCCTTTGAACATGTCATTTTTTTCCACAGGTTTTTGGAAAATGTGGGAAAAAAATGAAAACTTTTTTTTTTTACACAAAGTTGTCAATTTATAGGATATTCCTAACACATAGCATGTACACAGCAAAAATGACACCCCAAAATACATTCTGCCACTCCTCCTGAGTATGGCAATACCACATGTGTGAGACTTTTTCACAGCCTAGCCATATAGAGGGGCCCAACATCCAAGGAGCATCATCATGCATCCTAGCCACTTGCCTAGGCCTGTTTTTGACATTTGGTGTTTACAAGCTAAAATCAGTTGTTTTGCTAGAAAACTGCTTAGAACCCCCAAACATTATATATTTTTTTTTAGCAGAGACCCTAGAGATTAAAATGGAGATTATTGCAATATTTTTTATCACACCGTATTTGCGCAGCGGTCTTCCAAACGCAATTTTTTTGGAAAAAATTCACTTTTTTTAATTAAAAAATAAGAAACCAGTAAAGTTAGCCCAATTTTTTTCCATAATGTGAAAGATAATGTTACGCCGAGTAAAGAGATACCCAACATGTCATGCTTCAAAATTGCGCACGCTCACAGAATGGTGACAAACTTTGGTACTTAAAAATCCCCATAGGCGACAATTTAAAAATTTCTACAGGTTGCCATCTTTGAGTTACAGAGGAGGTCTAGGGCTCAAATTATTCCCCTTGCTCTAACGATCGCGGCGATACCTCACATGTGTGGTTTGAACACCGTTTACATATATGGGCGGGGTTTCCGTATGCGTCGCTTCTGCGCGCGAGCTAACGGGGACAGGGTGCTTTAATTTTTTTTTTTTTTACTATTTATTTTATTTATTATTTTTTATTTTTACACCGTTTAACAAAAAAAAAAAAAAAAGGATCATTTTTATTTCTATTACAAGAAATGTAAACATTACTTGTAATAGAAATAGGCACGACAGGGCCTCTTTTTTGTGAGATCTGGGGTCAAAAAGTCCTCAGATCTCACAAGTACACTAAAAGATAGAAAAAAAAAAAGAAATTATTATATAAAATGAAGGAAAAAAAAAGGACCTTTAAACCGGTTGCTAGGCAACAACATTTTCCGTAGCTCCGGTCCTCCAAGACCATAGAGTCAAGTGAGGGCAAGCTTGCCCTCACTCGACATCCTGTCTGTGAGGATCCGGGACCGGATAGTTCTCCCCGCTGTTGGCGGGTCCGGTAAGCGGGGAAAAGGACCGGACGCGGCGGGAGGGGGGGGGCACCTCTTCCGCCATCCCAGAAGGGTGATCCACGGCGAATCCGCCGCTGGGACCACCCTTATCGGAAAGCCAACCGTCCACCGTTTAATAAAATACCAGGGTTATGGCAGCTATCTGCTGCCATAACACCGGTATTTAGGTTTAAACGAGGACGTATATAAACCTTTTTGGACTTGGACATGGTGGCTGTATGAAGGGTGACAGGTACTCGGGTACTTTGCTGGGCAGGTGACAGGTACTCTGGTACTGATGAGCAGGTGGCAGGTACTCGGGTACTCCGATAGGCAGGTGACAGGTACTCGGGTACTCTGATGGGCAGGTGACAGGCAGGTGATAGGTACTGATGAGTAGTACTGATAGGTGATACTTTACTGATGGGTACTAATGATCAGTACTGATACGTGATAGGTACTGATGAGTACTGATGAGTAGTGATGGGTACTGATGAGCAGGCGGCAAGTACTCGGGTACTTCAGGCGTCAGGTACTCTGATGAGCAGGTGGAAGGTACTCGGGTACTCTGATGGGTAGGTGACAGGTACTCAGGTACTCTGATGACGGGTACTCCGTTGACAGGTACTCAAAGTACCCGAGTATCCGTCATCAGAGTACCTGCGTACCTGTCATCAGAGTACCCGAGTACCTGTCATCAGAGTACCCAAGTACCCGTCATCAGAGTACCCGAGTACCCGTCATCAGAGTACCCGAGTACCTGTCATCAGAGTACCCGAGCACCCGTCATCAGAGTACCCGAGTACCTGTCATCAGAGTACCCAAGTACCTGTCATCAGAGTACCCGGGTACCTGTCATCAGAGTACCAGAGTACCCGTCATCAGAGTACCCGAGTACCTGTCATCAGAGTACCCGAGTACCCGTCATCAGAGTACCCGGGTACCTGTCATCAGAGTACCAGAGTACCCGTCATCAGAGTACCCGAGTACCTGTCATCAGAGTACCTGAATACCTGTCATCAGCCCATCAGAGTACCCGAGTACCTGTCATCAGAGTACCTGATGGCCTGGTGACAGGTACTCGGGTACTTTGATGGGCTAGTGACAGGTGCTCTTTATTGGGGGTTATTGACACAGCCGATCACGTGGTAAACAGCCAATTTCTATTGGCTGTTTACCTTGATCGGGGATGGGCTATGTCCGAGGGACGAGCCTCACCCCCGATCGCCGCGCTGCGCGCCCCCGGGGGCGCGCAGTAGCAGCTAGAGCGGGCGGACGTCATATGACGCCCGCCCGGATCCGTACAACCACCATGCCGACGTCATATTACTATGACTCGGTATGGAAGTGGTTAAATCCACAAGTGCTTTTTTTTAACCACTACTATTTCTTTATATTTGCTTATGAAATGTACAATTGCAGCAATTTAGATGAAAGGTTTAGCACTGTGAAACACTTTTTGAAAGATGAATAGTGCATTTCATATACAACTATATAGATCAAACAAAATGAGGGACATATGAGGAGGAAAAAGGGACAGAGGCACTTTGTACCAAATCAGGGACAGTCCCTCGAAATCAGGTTGGGAGCTATGCCAATTACCTTTAGGCAGTTACCAGTCATATCATTCTTCATTGCCAGTGTGCAAATCACCAATGTACAGTTACTGTAAAGAATGCTTGCCACCTGTCCGTAGATGTGGTGGTTGCACTTGTTTGTATTTTTAGAACTTGTCCAGTGGGTAGAGAAAAGTCCTGATGATCTTGAAAGAAATGCAATGTCTGTTTCACTTTCTGTGAGCTTGGTAATGGCTTGTACGGATCCCCAACAGTACATGGTGTGGAGAGAGCCACAGGCTACCCATTTTCCAGCAGCTACTGCTAATATGATGATGGGCCATGTCAAAGTACATATCTTCCTTTTCTGATCAGATATCATTAAAACCTAGATCACCAGATTAGCATCACCAGAATGAATTGTTAACATAATAACTCTATAACTAACTTTCCTACTGAAATATTGTTTAAGCCCCGGTTCACACTTGTGCGTGTGCGGGGTTCGCATGTAATATCGGAGCGCACTGCTCCGACATTACATGCGATCGGCTGTGCGGTGCGAGTTTAGCCATACAGTTTGTATGGCTAAATTCGCACCGCAGCCGCACCAAACACGCACAGGACCCTTTTTTCTAGCCGCATCAGGATCAGATCGCACAGCGGTTCACACTTGTGCGATCCGATCCTGTGCGAGCTGCACAATCGCACTGCGATATGCGATCAAACTGGGGGTGTCGTTAAGATTACATTGACACCCCCAGCGTATCGCATATGGCAGTGTGAACTGCCGGGGGTGCGTGTGCGATGCGGGAACAGGCTGCGAATTCGCAGCCTTCCCGCATCGCATATATGTGAACCGAGCCTAAAGATCAACTCCACTTTTGTTGAGAAAAAAAAAAACATTCCCCTCTGGGTGATCTATGTACATTGCAGAAATATTACCAAACTTCATTGCAGATTACTACTTTTTGTTATTCAGAGGAAATAGCTGTTTGTTTGTCTGTGTCCATGTTCTGAGTAAATCTGTATGGGAGTGGTTTTATAATTATCAATCAGCTACTGCACCTGCAGGGTGCTACTGAGGAAAGTGTGAGGGTCTGCATCCCTTTTGATGTGCCTTTTGATTCCCTGTAGTATCTCACCAAAATTGTGGCCACAAAATTTTTGCTGCAGGGGATGCCCAAAATCAGACTTGTGTCTTAGTGCAGTCTTCTGGGAAAATCAGTAAGCCAATCACACAAGCAGGAAATTACTTATCTGGGGGGCGTTCTGTAAACATTCTGTGTACAGAACACTTCCAGGTAGCCACATTGCATTTTACAGAAAATTACAGTACTGCAGATTATAAAGGTCATTTTTAATAACATTTATTACAATATGACTTGTGTCACAGTTGTATATGCTATATTATTTTCTTTATTTGCTAATTTGTTTTCCAACTAAAGTGGAGTTACCCTTAAAGGACATAAAATGTAAACTGTTTTCTAGTAGCCAACATTTCAAAAAAATTCCCAGGGTACCTATTTTTTGCTTTGCATCTAGCAATGTACTGTTTTTTGTTTTTCATTGGTTGAGCAGGATGGACTTCTGTCTTTTTTTCAACCTCACAAACTATGTAACTATATAAACTTTAGTTGGGGGGGGCAATAATTTAAAATGGGAGTTGTTCTACAACAAGCATATCATTACCCAATGCCACAATTCCATACTTTAATTTGACATATATAAAAGAGCTGTAATGTTGGTGGTGAAAGAAAACCAAAAATAACAAAAAACATTGGTAGTAACAGCAAGCATGTACGCTGATCCCACGTTTTTGCAAGGTGCAGACATTAACTATGTAAACAATTATTCTGCACAGTAAAGAAACACTGCAAAAACATTTCACACATAAAAACAAAGCTTTTTTGGTCCATATTTCTCTTCTGGGTCACAGGAGTTGACTTACTTGTTGTGTTGCGTTTGATAAACAATATGATTTTTTTTATATTAATCAGACACAACATGTTATGTGACACACAAAAATGAGTTTGTGTTTGATACTTGTCAAACAAATGCTGTTGAATACAATGGGAACTTAGATACCATTGTTGTATTCAGCTGACAGTTTAAACAGCCTATTGTCTCTATAGCTACAGTAAACAAGTAACCTGGTCAAAAAGACCAGAGTGCCACCTTGAGGTAGAATTTGAGAACACCTCTCTAAAAGGTGTTAGCTTGTCGTTAGGTAAGCTGGTTTTTCTGTTGTTCGGTAGTTAAGGTAAACAAACCTTATATATAAAATGTTGTCAGGCAAATAAGACAGCAGGACTCCATGATGCATTGAACACCAGAGACCCCTGCAACCAAGATGCTTTCACCTGATTCTCCAGCAACTGCTTAAGAACCTGAGTCCTCGTTGTTATCAGAGATCACAAACACACTGTTCCTAATAAGTTAAGTTACTTTAAGCGTATTTCTGCTGTTTACAGACCACAGGCTGTTCATTTGTTAGGCATTGTGATATCTGCCAGTCTTGTATTATGATCCTAATATTGTAATAGTTTTGTATGTACAGCATGTTTTGTATAGTACAAGCACATTTATACACTGCAGAGGTCTGAGCTTCCTTGGATTATACCGCAAAGTAACCTTGCTGGATAGACGTAAGCAAAACACTTGTGCTCTCCTGTGACCCATAATTACCCAACAGAGGCCTAAAGCTCACCATTGGCTGACAGCACAGACCTGATCCAGTTTGGGGGCAGAAAGAGGACCCTTTAATGCCTTTGGGGTGCAGGCAGAGTTACCTACAATGCCTTGTTTCCCAAAACTTTAAAGGGTTAGTAAAGGCAGAAGGTTTTTTTTATCTTAATACATTCTATGCATTAAGATAAAAACACCCTATGTGTGTAGCAGCCACCCTCAGCTCCTCCTATACTTACCTGGGTACATCTTTATCCAGCAATGTTGCATGAGTGTCTCAGCTGCCTGGGACTCCCCTCCTCCATGTCTGAATGGACACAGGGAGCTGTGACTCGGCTCGGGTTCCCCCACAGAAAGCTGCTTCCTGTGGGGGCACTCAACAGGATCACAGAAGAGGGACCCGAGCAGAGGAGGATCCAGGCCACTCTTGGACTGCCCTGGCTGATTGATATAAAAGAGGTGGGGACTTGAGTTTAATAATTGGGAACCATGGTGCAAGGGATTACTCTTCCTGCACCCCAAAGGCATGAAATAGTCCCCTTCTGCATAGTAACCAATCAGCTTCTAGGTTTTTTTTTTTTCGAAACTTAATTGAACAAGCTGAAGTTATAAGCTGATTGGTTACTAAGCACAGGGCGGTAAAACAGATGAACATTTGTCCGATAATCTGATTGTGTGTGCGAGGCTTAACAGTAGCAGAGACAGCAGACTGATAATTAGGATAAGCACAGACTACCTGAGTACAAAAGCTGCCCCAAAAAAATCTAAGGAGTAATCTATTCAGACAGAAGTTAAAAATCAGACTGACCTATATCCAGGACATGAGTGGACAAGGCACAGACATACTGTCCAGGTATATTACCTACTGTATATACCGCTTGTTTTAGCCCCCTAAACTCCGCAGCAGTGTGCTGCAACTGCATGCATCACCCATGGTTGAAAGGTGGCCACATCCATTTGAATAGTTAGTCAGGTTGAAAAAAGACACAAGTCCATCTAGCTCAACCAATAAAAAACAGTAAAGAAAACCTAACCATACATTCCCATATACACAATCCTATTCACGCAGTTGATCCAGAGGAAGGCGAAAAACCCTAGCAAAGCACGATCCAATTTGCTACAGCAGGGGAAAAAATTCCTTCCTGATCCCCCGAGAGGCAATCCGATATTCCCTGGATCAACTTTACCTATAAATATTAGTACCCAGTTATATTATGTAAACCCAGGAAAGAATCCAGGCCTTTTTTAAAGCAATCTAGTGAGCTGGCCAGAACCACCTTTGGAGGGAGTCTATTCCACATTTTCACAGCTCTTTCGGTGAAGAAACCTTTCCATATTTGGAGACTAAATTTGTTTTCCCCTAGACATAAAGAGTGCCCCCTTGTCCTCTGTGTTGACCTTAAAGTGAATAACTCAACACCAAGTTCACTATATCGACCCGTTATGTATTTATACATGTTGATCATGCCCCCCCCTTAATCTCCTCTTCTCAGGAGAGAATAAATTCAGTTCCTCTAATCTTTTCTCATAGTTGAGCTCCTCCATGCCTCTTATTAGTTTGGTTACCCTTCTCTGCACTTTCTCCAGTCCCCTGATATCCTTTTTAAAAAATGGTGCCTGTTACGACACCCCAAAGTATGAAAGGGGTTACAGTCGTCTAGGATAATCCACTCCCGAACACCCGGACAGCTATCGACCACTCCAATCCACCATACATTAAGCACATCAATAATTCCCCCCCCCCAAGTACGAGACAAGGCTCTGTAGTGAGGTTCGATCAAGAGTAACTCTCTTCTCCTTTATTGAAAGAAACACAACACTTATATATACTTTGAGAATACCACATGAACAATGACTGTGTAAATATAGCCAGGTGAGCTCATTAACATACTTATCAATAGTCTCAGACCCTATTAACATACTGTCCTATTTTAGACAAAAGCAGTTAATCAGTGGACATTCTTTAGCAGGGGGCTGCTGGAAACAATCCCCCCCTCTCTCTGCAGCTAATACACATTGAATTTGCAGACACGGTGTCTCTCCCATTTCCTGGACGCCCAAATTAGGAGTTTCGCTTCCTGTGCCTTACAGTGTATAGGAATAAGATGGATCTCCATATTTCCTGAGAGATACTGGTAATGCATATACTGTCCCAAACTCATAGGAAAATGACACAAAGGGGTTTACAATCCAGGGACAGGGTGATCCGTCACACATAGTGACGGTTAGTACCGTCACAGTGCCCAAAACGGAACTGCATATTCCAGATGGGGTCTTACTAATGATCTGTACAGGGGCAAAATGATCTCTCTCTCTCTCTGGAGTCCATGCCTCTGTTAATACAAGAAAGAACTTTTCTTGCTTTGGAAGCCGCAGCTTGGCATTGCATGCTATTATTAAGCTTAGGATCTACCAGAACACCCAGATCCTTCTCTGCTATGGATTTCCCCAGTTCTACTCCCCCTAGTATGTATGATGCATCCACATTCTTAGCCCCCAGGGGCATACTTTTACATTTATCAACATTAAACCTCATTTGCCACATAGTTGCCCAAGGAAACAGTGCATTGAGGTCAGCTTTTAAGTTGTAAGCTGTAAGGAAGTTGAATAGGTTATATTCGTTCAGTAGGCAGTACTGAAAGTGACATATTAGGCCCCCCCTCCACACCCCCACTGCCTTTGCAGCTAAGAAGGATCTGTTGGGGAGTAGAAAAAACACAGCTCAGCTGCATGTTGCTACCAACTATAAGGCTCAGTTCACATTGATGCAGTTTGCGATTGGTTCTTTCTACAGTGCATTTTGCATACACAATTTTACCGTAATTTTGCTGCGATTTCAGTAATGCGTTTTTTTTGGCCAATTTGGTTGGACAGATTATAATCCTTAAAACGCAAATCGCGATAACATCATGGCAAACATGCACTACATGCTTTTCTGAAGCTTCTCAATTGAAGTCTATGGAACCAAAAAAGCAAAAACAGCACCGTTTTCTGTCTAAAAAGTCACTGAAACTTTCCAAAAATGCAGCAGCTGAAAAAACCATAGATGTAAACGTGTCCCATAGGAAAATATATTAAATGGACTGTAGTGCGTTTCTAAGACAAGCAGCAAAAAATGGATTTTTGTAAAATCTTACCGTAAAATCCTTTTCTCTTAGCTCATTGACAGACGTAGTCCTCGGTGATACAGCACCTTCGGGTTATGTTGCCTCCACAGGAGCAGGACTAGACAGGAAATTAAAATGCTCTGGCCACACCCTAGGGGCAGTCCCAGAGGGTATATCCTCTCTCTCTCTGCCTCAGCAAATCAGTTATGTCAAAAAGCAGTCTTTAGAAATTTTAACCCAACCCAACTCCAAAACAGAGGGGCGGGGACTACGTCTGTCAATGAGCTAAGAGAAAAGGATTTTACGGTAAGATTTTACAAAAATCCATTTTTCTCTATCGCTCATTGACAGACGTAGTCCTCGGTGATACAGCACCTTCGGGACGTCCCAGAGCAGTATCACAAATGAGGGGTGGGAAAATGGAAATCAAATCCCAATCTAGAAGGCCCAACCGGTGCCAACTAGAAGTTTACAATGCTCATCCTTAATGATGAGACTCAACAAAAAAGAAATTTTTCAAACAGAAAAAAACTCTCGAGGTAGACCACCGGTCTCCTCAAATTGCGGCCTGCAAAACCTTGCGGCCAAATGAGGCATCCGCCGATGCCGTCACATCAATTTTATAGAATTTTGTAAAGGTATGTACCGACGACCAGGTGGCCGCCTTACATACCTGGACCACTGACGCCTTATGGCGAAAGGCCCAGGAAGTACTGAGCGCTCAAGTGGAGTGCGCCCTAACAGGGAACGGAGGACTCTGACCCTTAATAGAATAAGCCTGTACCACCGTCTGTCTAATCCATTTGGCAATGGTCGCGGCAGATGCAGGCAAACCCTTTCTGGGGCCATCCGTGATCACAAAAGTGAATCCGTCTTACGGAATGATTCCGTAGCTTTCAGGTATACTCTGATTGCCCGAACCACATCCAAGGAATGCAACGCATGTTCCCGATGATGCTTGGGCTGAGGACACAAGGAAGGTAGTACAATATCTTCATTCAGATGAAAATCTGAAACCACCTTAGGAAGAAAGGATGGCTTAGGATGAAGTACTACCTTATCCCTATGAATCACTAGGTATGGGGACTGGCATGATAATGCAGCCAGTTCTGACACCCTGCGAGCAGAAGTGATAGCCACCAAGAAGGCCACCTTCTGGGATAAAGTAAACAAGGGAATCTCCCTGATGTTTTCAAAGGGAGGTTTCTGTAGAACCGACAAAACTAAATTAAGATCCCAGGGCGGTAAGGGCGCGCGGACTGGTGGAGCCAGGTGCCGCACCCCCTGGATGAAATTCCGCACCAAGGACTTGGTAGCTAAAGGTTTCTGAAAGAAGATTGCTAATGCTGAAACTTGACCCTTGATGGTGCTCAAGGCTAGCTTCTGCTCAACCCCTTGTTGCAAAAAAGCCAATATTCGAGTCACCGAATAGGTACGTGGAGGAAATCCTAAAGATTCGCACCACGCAATATAAGTCTTCCATGTGTGATAATAGACCTTTGCTTTCCTTGCTTTAATAAGGGTAGGAATGACTGAAGCTGACAAACCTCTGTCCTTCAGTACTTGGGTCTCAATGGCCAGGCCATTAAAACCAGCGACTGTAAAGCACGATGGTAAATTGGTCCTTGAGACCACAGACACTCCCTGAGACGAAGTTCCCACGGAACGTCTGCGACTAGCCTGTCCAAGTCGGCCAGGCCGGCTTGACGAGGCCAGCCTAGAATTTCTGGGACCACTGGTGCTGACTGGATCTGAACCAGGCGTCCCTAGAGCTATCTGGCCCCGACCATCCGAGAAAGTCTGGTCGTTTTCTGTTCCCACACATTTATCAGATACCTGATTGCTATCAGGAAGGGTGATCTTTTCTGGTTGAACCCCAGGGACCGAAGTCACCCGGCTAGAGGCTTCTTGGCCTGTCTGGTCAACCAGATCCGATTCCTGTGGGGAATTGAGACTAATCTTAGGTAAAGGTAAAGGAAAAGATCTATTCAGGGAACGGTGACTACCGCTCCCTGTAGTACTTAAATGTTGGAAGGGAAGAATCGCACCGGTAGTAGTAGTTGATGCTCGATCTAATGTCCTGAATACCGGTGAAAACGTCCCCCCACCCTCAAACCGGTTGGGGGCGCACCTTCAGGCTGTGTACTCCTTTGCTTCGGGTTTGGCTGAGTTGGTCCTCTGTTTGTCCGACCAGCCTTTCTTGAACCCTCCTGGAGGAGTCTTGCCTTTCCCGCTTGTTCCAGCCGGGCGTGCGAACCCTTTATGGGCGGTAAAGAAAGGTCCTCGCTTGTTTTTGCTTGTGGCAAAAAAGTGCTCTTGCCCCCAGTGGCATCCTTAATGATTTCATCTAGGGTGGCCCCAAATAGACGATTCCCCTGAAAGGGGAGATTCGTCAAGGTCTTTTTGGAACCTAGGTCAGCTGACCAGCATTTTAACCACAGCACACGTCTGAGGATTACAGCTGACATAGATGCATGCCCTAATAGGGGAGTAGTGTCCAAGGCTGCGTCACAGATAAACTGTAGCCCTTGTATAATCTGTTCCATCAAATCAGATGTTTCCTGGGGAATATCTTTTCCCCTAAAGTCTTGGCGTACCAATCTCGCCCATTCCGTAAGTGTCTGGGAAACTAGACCAATAACAATTACTGGTCTAAATGCTGACCCTATCAGAGAGAAGATGGTGCGGGACTCTGCTTCCATCTTTCGATCCACCGGATCCTTAAAGGACGAAGTGTCCTCCACTGGGATAACCGTGGCTTTATTCAGCCTGGAAATAGGTGGATCCACCACTGGTGGTACCGTCCATTTCTTAATGATGGATTCCTCAAACGGATAGCGTCTAGCAATACGCTTGGAAATAATAAAGGTACGTTTAGAATGCTCCCATTCTCCTTTAATCTTATTACCAAAACACTTGGGTACAGGAAAAACCTTCACCGTTTTGATGGGCTTGTTAGTACCAAAAGGAATCTCTGTATCAGTTGCTTCTGCCAGTAAAACCTCAAGTTTTAAGGTTTCCTGCACTGCCACAACTAGTGCGTCCACCAATGCTTCTTCCTGAATTATAGCGGGAGAAGAAACGTCCTCCTCACTGTCTGAGGGAGCTTTACCTGAGGTAACAGCCCTTGCAGAGGGACCTGCAACTACAGTGACCATCTCTGAATCTGAGTCAGAGGTGTCAGATAATATAGGGGTAGGCGGGGGTCGCTTCCTTGACCCTCGTCCCTGACAGGCCGCCTCCACCCGAGCCACCATAGACTCCAAAATTGCTGTAAATGCCTCTACACTCTGTGCACCGGCGGGTCCTGTGGCCCCCTCGAGGGAAACAGGTGGGGGAATTTGTGTGGCAGGGTCCATGATTATTCCAGTAACTTCCCGGATAATATAATTCAAAAATAAATTTTTTTTTTTTTTTTTCACAGACCCCCAGCGCCACAAAAGCCCCTTCGTGTTACCTGCTAGGGATCCCTATCGATCGAGAGAGAGAGAGAGAGATAGACCCCCAGGCTCACCACTTGATGCTCAGAGTTTAACTGCAACAGGTTACAGCGCTGTCTTGACAAACAGGAAGTCTTTTGGCTGGCTGCCCAGGAAGAAAGGAGGCGGCTCCGCCCCTCTGCATGCCTTCCGGCGCCTCCCCTAGCTCCACGAGGTGTTTGGATCACCTCAAACATGGCCGCCCCCATGCTGGAGACACGAGGCTACGCCAAAATGGCGGCTCGTGCAATCCAGCAAAAAAAATGGCGGCGGCCTGTACCGAATAGCGGTGTGCTGCAGGGCACACAACACTATCTCTGCATGGGGATTTTTGGCGTGGTTGGCGGTACCGGCCCTGGCGGACCTCATGGCCGTTCGGAAGGCCTGCTATAGCTGGAGATTTGACTAGGAAGGCAGTCTACATGTCCGTGGCTTCTGACTGGTAGGTACCTTATTTTTATCACAGTAAGATTCCCAGACTGCCACTGATTACAATCTTTTAAACATGTATACAATTAGATTGTTAGCTCCCAAACCAAGCCTCCTGGCTTTTTGCACATAAAATCACACTCAAAGTAGGGGGATCTGTGCCATGTTATAGGATAGAGGGGGACTCTATCTTACCATACAGAGAGGGGCCCGCGTTCACCACAAGACCCGTCAGGGGGAAAAGGGGGAACATACTACTCAGCATACCGGAACCAGGCGGGCACCAACTCCTGACAGTACCCCCCTCCACCGGGGCGGGAGGGCTGTCGACCAATACGGACGCCGTGACTCATGGTCTTTGGCGTTTCAGCGAGACGTTTAACTCGCGGGGTCAGTCCCTTAATGGGACTTTGTCGCGGCCGACCCAGCGCGGAGCTATGGCCTGCACGCGCTCGTAGGCTGAACTGGGGTGACCACCGGATCTCAACATCCAGCCCGTCGCCCAGTTCAGCTTTCTTGCTTGAAGATCTCACAGGAACACTGGAGAAAAAAGCTGTCTAAAAAATCTTTTTAAGAAAAAAATCTTGCCAGGACCGAAGATCCCAGCAAGGTATCTAGGCCCTTACTCCTAACTAGACAGAAAATAACTGATTTGTTGAGGCAGAGAGAGAGAGGATATACCCTCTGGGACTGCCCCTAGGGTGTGGCCAGAGCATTTTAATTTCCTGTCTAGTCCTGCTCCTGTGGAGGCAACATAACCCGAAGGTGCTGTATCACCGAGGACTACGTCTGTCAATGAGCGATAGAGAAAACGCATTGGTGTGAACCAGGCCTTAGTGCACAAAGTTGCCCACCCTTTCATGTCTGCAGTGCATTCTTGCCACTAAGCCTGCCCATTATAGTGATGGATTAATAGGTGTGGAGGAGTAGTCTAATGGGAAGCTCCAACACTACCCAGAAGTGTTGGATATTTGCCTGTAAAATGGCCCAGTATTCAGCTGGAACAAAAACGTTTTAGGGGTTGATTCATGTATGTGCAGCATATTTACAGCAGTTAGCTCTTCTCCCTTGTGTCAGAGTCTCTTTAAAATTGCCCTTCATGTTTTAAGCTCTTTCATGATGGTCTTCAACCCTTTTATTTTCTTCATCATTAATATGGTATTGTGGAGCCATAATGTGAAAAGAGCAGGAGAAATGCCATTTCCAAGACAGAGACTGTACCTAATGCCTTGGGGGTAGGTTGAACAAAGTTCTATTTTATTGATCCTTAATTGTGGTATTTATCATCTTGATTAGTGAGAAAGAAATTGATAGAAAAATTACCTGACCACACATATATTAACTGTTACAGTACATTGAAAACAGTTAAGTCAGTAGTGTTATCTTGTAACTTCATCAAGCTTTGTTACAGTTCTGCAAACCAGGCCTCAAGATTCAATAAGGTCACCTTAAACAGATGTTTTGCTGTTTATTTATCTGACATTACAGAGCCTATCTCTAAAAGGGCTTTTCTGGATAGCAGATTCTCCTTTTGGATGCTTGGAATCCCATTTGCAAGAGATTTATTCATCTTGTTCCATCTATAGCTATAGCTGCAATTTAGCAACATTGGAATATTTACTGTATTGTCCAGTCATCTGTAAGAGGCCAAAAGTATGGCGGTATATTTTTAGACCTCTTTCAAAGTTCCTCTGAGTCTTTTAAAAAAGTTCGAAGAGATTTATGTAAAGTGATCTCAACAGAAGGGATGTAAAATGTAGGGAGTAGGAACATTATAACACTGAATTAACTGGTATATACAGTACAATGACACTGGAAGGACAATAATTTGAGACTGTTTTGGGACTTACAAAATACATTTTTTTTTTTTAAATAGTTGGGATAACTTTTAGCTTTATGAACGCACATGTGTGCTAGTAGCTTGCTTCCATTCTCATTTTATTTTTGGGGTAGGCTGCACATTTTTTATTTGGATCACCATTGTACACATGGCAGCTGTTCGAAATTATGAGGCCCCATTCAGCCTACCTGATAGGGCCCCAATTCACCCCACCCCTGACCCCCACCTTGAAACAAAGTGCAGGGTTTTCTTCTAGTGATATTTATCTTTCTACAGTTTTCTATTGGGTCCTCCATTCACTTCTATGGAGAGACGGATGTAAACAGATTTGTGTCTGTTTATACCTGCCTACCTCCTATCTGATTTGCTTCTCTCTGCCAGGATCGGAGGGCAGTTGGGTGTAAATGGACAGCTCTTCTGTTTACACCTGACCGCCCATAAGCAAAGCAAACATCAATCTGTCATCCGCCCGCTCCGCTCAGCAGGGGAGCAGCAGACAGATCCATCACTGAACAAATGGATTCTGCCCCATGTAAAAGGGGTCTTATGATAACACACAGCACAGTAGGTTAAGATCATCAGCATTATGATAACACACAGCACAGTAGGTTAAGATCATCAGCATTATGATAACACACAGCACAGTAGGTTAGGATCATCAGCATTATGATAACACACAGCACAGTAGGTTATGATCATCAGCATTATGATAACACACAGCACAGTAGGTTATGGTGGGATAACACACAGGCAGCACAGTCAGCAGGTGCTCTACCATGACTGCCCTATTGCTGTTGGGTGCTGACTTTGTCAACCTTTGACCCATAAGTTAACATGATAACACACAGCACAGCAGGTTATGAAAAAAGGTGGTCAGGCTGGGTTCACACTGAGGGGAATTGGATGCAGGTTTCCCCGCATCCAATTTACATGACAGGAGACTGACAGGCAATCAATTAAGCCGGTTCACACATCTCCGGGGTGGCCACGGAGTGCATTGCACAAGGGTCCTGTGCATCTTTGGCTCTGCTATAGGTCCAAATTCAGGTAAAAATTCATGCCTGATTTTTCACTGAAATGAAGAACAGGGATGCACCGGACCCCTGCTGTGAGCCCTGTCCGCACACAGTGTGAACCCAGCCTGAGTGAGAGGATTCTATCCATATATTCACCCATGTGTGCAGCCACGAAGTCTAGCTCCCGATCTGCTGCTCCCTGTCAGCCGCCAGCCACCTCACATCAGTCATTCAGCACTTGAGGATGGGAGCTGAGCGGAGATCATTCCGCCAGGGAAGGCAGTGGGCAGTGGCAGCAGGCCTGGACTAATTGAGCAGCACAGCAATATGCAGGACAGAATTGTATGTACATGATCCCAGAGAATGAAGAAATAGTCTCTTCCTCTGCTCTCACCTCCTTGGCAACCTCTGTTTGTATGTGGGTTGAAATTATGCCAATTAGGTGCTGCCTCGCAACGGGAGGGTAAGGGTTAATGTCTTTCCCGGTTCTTTGGTTTTGGCAGGTTGTCTTTGGGTCTGACCCACTGGTCCTGTCAGAGCCCCAGTGCAAGAAACCATGAAGGGCCCCCTTTACCCCCCTTTTTCATCCAAACCCTGGGCTTCTAATTTTGAGAGGGCGCCCATGGATATCTTCACAGAAACCTGCCTCCCGCGTGCCCCCACCGGGGCATGCATTCAGCACACTCTGTGACTGCTGTGTCCTTGGGACACAGCTGATCACAGATCACTGTACAGGGCCAATCATAGTGTCCCTTTACCATGTGATCAGCTGATCACATGTAAACGGACTTGCCAGTTATCGGCAGTCCTTAACTCCCACACTGTGTCTTTTAACCAGCAGGACTGTCAGTATATTGTTTACACAGATTATCAGTGCAGTCCCAATTGTGCAGCCTATCAGTGCCATGTTTCAGTGCTGCCCATCAGTGCTCATCAATACCATGTATCAGTGTCCATCAATTCTGCCTATTAGTGTCACCTATCAGTGCTCATCAATGCCACCTATCAGTGTCCATCAGGTCCACCTATCAGTGCTCATCAATGTCCCCTACCAGTGCAGCATATCAGTGCTTATCAATGCCACATATCAGTGCTAATCAATGCCAACTATCAGTGTTGATTAATGCCGCCTATCAGTGCAGCCTATCAGTGCTCATCAATGCCGCTTATCAGTTCTAATCAATGCCCATCAGTGCTGCCTATCAGTGCTCATCAATGCCACCTATCAGTGATGCCTATCAGTGCTCAGCATTGCCACATACCAGTGCCGCCTATCAGCGCCACCTATCAGTGCTCATCAATGCCACCTATCAGTGCAGCCTATCAGTGCCCATCAGTGCAGCCTATGTCAGTGCCTCCTCACAGGACTCTGAGCAGAGAAGATCTCTCTCAGACAGCTCAGAGCCTGCACTAATTGTTCCGCCTCCCCCCTCCCGATCTGCTTCTTCTCCTCCTTTGGGTGCAGCGGGGGAAGTGTGAGCTGCTTAGCTTCACACTTCCCATGGTGAACACACAGGAAGAGAGAGGCAGGAGGAGAAGGAGCAGATTAGCTGTCTCCTCTCCCATCTGGGCGAAGAAGGAGGGAGGGGGGAGGGGAAACTGTCGGTGCAGGCTCTGAGCTGTATGAGAGAGAGTCTCTCAGCTCAGAGCCCTGCGACTAGCAACCCCACTGGGGCCCCCCACCTGACAGTGGCCAAACGCCAGGGCATGGTCGCAAGTGTGACCTTTGCAACCCTGGTAGTTATGCCACTGGCTCTTGTGTATAATAGAGGGACAGTGGTTCGGAGGAGAGAGCCCCCGAGCATAGAGGCCCAGAACCTGTAAGAAACCCCTGTGAGAAGAAGATAGGAAAACCGCAAACGAGAGGAGTGGAAGAATTATCGCTTGCTACCTTGGGTTCATCCACAAAGAAACCAACACTGGAAAATGCCACTTTTGGATCCCTTGATCGTACATGGACTCTACATTTTGCAGGTATGCTGGGGCAGCACATAGCCTGAGTTAGGATTAGGGATGTAGAAGAAATATTGTTCTTACATGCTGGACCCTGAGATGTCTTTGCACTTTTCTAAGTAAAGATTTAAAACCTACTTCCTGCCTGGTCTGAAGTTATTTAAGGGGTGTAATGCAGGTAACTTCCACTTTTCTACAGTTCGGGTCACTGAGGTACTTTGAGGTATAAAGACGTCAGTAATAATATGGATGTAGTGTGTAGATACAAGTGGTTACCTAGAGTAAATGAGATTTACCAAACAGCCTGTCGTTAGGCGTGTGTCTGGGGCAGGTGGAATTGCCTCTTTCAGGAGGGAGTTGTTGTCAGCACCCTCTCCATGAACAGTCTGTCTTTCATAGAAATGGGAGCAGACTTGCGCCACAGAGGTTCCCAGCCTGTAAACAGGTACGGAAGATTGAAATTAGGAAAGTGTACGCATGGAGTCTGCACTAGGTGAACAGTGGCATCCCATACTGTTACTGGGAGTGAGGTAGAAGTGATACGCTGGACAGGTAGATGTGGACAAGGCTCAGCTTGTTCTTTCTAAATGCAAGTTACAGAGAAGGTGTACATTGGCACCGAGACACAAGAACAGTTTCAGTGCAGGTGCACACAGCGTACGTTCATCTGTAAAAGTTGGGGCCCACCTTAAGGTTAAGTATTCCCCCACGGTCTCTAAGGCTGGGTTCACATCTATCTGGTTGCAGTTGATGCAGTTTTCTGGCGCATTTAGTGGTGCTTTTAGAACACGTGTTTTTGATGCGGTTTTCATGCGCTTTTTCTCTCTTTAACAAACCGTGAATAGTCGGTTGTTAAGGAGTGGGCAGCCACCTCATCCTTAACAACCGATAAGTCATCAGCTGAACATAAAAAAAGGAATTGCCGGCAAGAAAAAAATAAGAAAAAACAGCGTGGGGTCCCCCCCCAATTCATACCAGGCCCTTTGGGTCTGGTATGGATTTTGAAGGGAACCTCACGCCAAAATTTTAAAAATGCCGTGGGCCCCCCCCCAAATCCATACCAGACATGTTTCCTATCCTCAGGAAAGGGAAAGAAAACAAGTGAGTGGCCCCCCTCCTGAACCATAGCAGGCCACATGCCCCAAACATGGGGGGGTGCTTTGTCCCCCAAAGCACCTAGTTTCCATGTTGATGGGGGCATGGGGCTTCTTCCCCACCACCCTGGCCAGTGGCTGTGGGGGGCTGTGGGGGTCTGTGGACAGGGGGCTTATCCGAATTTGGAAGCCCCCTTTAACAATGACCTCTATTCATTCACAAAAAAAAAAAAAAAAAAAAGGTGTAGTGTAAAAAATGACAGTAGGCAGTTTTTTCCAAGTTAGGACCAGGCCTTTTTCTGATATTTGTTGTTTACAAGTAAAAATCTGTATTTTTTGCTAGAAAATTACTAAAAACCCCAAACATTAAATATGTTTTTAGCAGAGACCCTAGAGAATAAAATGGTGGTCGTTGCAATATTTTATGTCACATTGTATTTGCAAAGCGGTCTTTCAAACGCAATATTTTTGGAAAAATACAACTTTTTTAATTAATTAAAAAACAAAAGCGTGAAGTTAGCCCAATTTTTTTTTTTTTTATGTGAAAGATGATGTTATGCCTAGTAAATAGATACCTAACATGTCATGCTTTAAAATTGTGAAAAACTAAATCTCAATAGGCAACACTTTAAAATTTTTTACAGGTTACCTGTTTGGAGTTACAGAGGAGGTCTAGTGCTAAAATTATTGCTATCGCTCTAATGATCATGGTGATACCTCACATGTGTGGTTTGAACACTGTTTAGATATGTGGGCATGACTTACGTATGTGTTACCAAATTAAAACAGCGCTAGCATGAAAATAAGATACATTTATAATAATATACAAGTAAAAGCAATAAATTAATATATTTAGTTATCCTTTAAACTTATAAACTTATAAAATCCTTCTTGAATAAATATAGTGACTCTTAAAGTGCTTGAGTGCGGATCCTTATTCCTGGTGCAAAATATAATTAAGGTGCTCGGGTGCAAAAACGTCCAACAAATTGGTGCTCTTGTGAGTGACCCTCCAGGTCCCCTACTCACCACAATGTAGATATATCAGCGCATGTAGTGGTATAGCGACTTGAGATATATAGGTCCCAGTATTGGTTCCAAGTGCCCTTGATGGGATCGCTCTGATAGGCGGTGATCGTATAGCCAGGATATGTAATAAAAAGAGGGGCCAATAGTATAATACGTACTGGTATTTATTCCCCAAAAATGACATGCTATACTTACAGACAAAGGTATTAAAAGCACATTGAATACAGGTCGGAACGCCGCAGCGGCGTGCGTTCCACGGAATCCAGGAAGCCGGACCGGAAGTGACGATGCGTGGTTCGTGCGCCGGAAGTTACATCAACGCGTTTCACCCTTAGTGTGGGCGTTTTCAAAAGACTTACGTATGTGTTCGCATCTGCACACGAGCATGGAGGGATGGCGTGCTTTAATTTTTTTTCTTATTTATTTTACAATTTATTTTTATTTGTACACTGTTCATTTTTTAATCACTTTTACTCCTATTACAAGGAACGTAAACATCCCTTGGTAATAGAAACAAGCATGACAGGTCTGGGGTCAAAAGGACCCCAGATCTCTCATTTACCTTTAAAAGCAAAAAAAAAAAAAAAAACTTTTATTTTTGACATTTTGACCTTAAGGAAAAAACCCTACTCATTCACATAGGGGGAAGCAAGATTTTTGTTAAAGGAGGCTTTCAGATTCCAATAACCCCCCCCCCGAAGACCCCCACAACCACATTCCAGGGTTGAGGGGAAGAGGCTCATGCCCCTATCAACATGGGGACCACCCTGCCTGCCCCAAAGCAACATGGGGACCCCCCCTGCCTCCCCTTTCCTATCCTGCCATGCTGCATGCTCGGACAAGGGTCTAGTATGGATTTTGGGGGGACCCAACGCCATTTTTTTCAAATTTTTTCTTGGCTGGCAATTTTTTTTTTTTTTTTACATTCAGCTGTGAACGTGAAACCCAACTGATAACTGATTGTTAAGGACACGGTGGCAGCCCACTCCTTAACAACCGTCCATTTTACAGTTTCGTAAGAAGGATAAAAAAAAAAGCAAAATGCATGCAAAAACGCAACACTTCCGTTTTTGGTGCGGGTCCATTGAAGTCTATTACACGCAAAACGCAATATGCTGCAGGAAATAAAGCCCCTGACCCTTTCTAAAAACTTAGTAGCTAAAAAAAGAACAGATGTAAACGTGTTCCATAGGAAACCTGGTTAAATGGACTGTAGTGCATTTCTGCAAACCACAAAATGCACAACAAATGCATAAGTGTTAACCTAGACTTAAGGAGTAAACTGTAAGGACTTTGAATCTGAATAGGAGATAGTAATATGAGCCCAATAGGGTCAAAAGTAGACACTTTAGTTTCCTTTTCAGATAGAAAAGGAAAATGAAAATAAATAAATCACCTTATCCTCACTGTGATTTTTTTACTTTCCTTTTCTATCTGACTACAACCAGCAAGGATAGGGTTACTCTATTTGTGCCTATGTTGGTTAATTGATTCTTGTGAGACCGACGTGTTTATGTTTTCCTTTTATTTTTTGTATTGGTATATGATTGTATCCCATTATGCATACCACTTGGGAACTCAAGAAAGGGGGGGGGGGGCGAGGATGCCCAAACCTGTTCAATGCTTTCACATGTTGAATGAAATGCATTAAAAGGCAAAAGCAAAGAAGTCTCCCTCCTTTAATTGTGGCATTTATGGATTGATGGTGATTGGGAGCCCATTGGATGACCAAAACGCAGATTTGCCACTGCTAAAGTACATCAGATTTCACAGTTTAATCTAATAGAGACCATGAATATGCAGTGGCTACAACATAAAGCAATGTACAACATGGCTAGAATAAAATATCATACAGTGTCAAAATATAATATAGTGCCTCTTTATGGCACAATGTAACAACATATTATGAGATGGTGCTCTTATTGTAACAGTTACTCAATATGAAACATTTTCACTAATATTATGTGGTGGCTTAGTGAGTGCCTCTACCATAGTAATGGTCCTTGGCGGTCTAGTGAAGGACAAATACTGTACATATTTAAAAGTGAGGCTGTGTGGAATAGGGTATGTACATGTAACCTGGAGTATAGCTGATAGCTGCTGTGGAAGGTATATCTTTGTTGCTGCTGTATTATCCCGCTGCAGTGTGGACAAGTTTCAACTGAATATTCAATAATGCAGAAGTTCAGCAGCCTTCAATGCTCATCTATGGAGTGTCTCTAGTGCATGGGGCAGCCATCTTGGCTGGGTCTGGTGAATGGTGATTGGTTGATGCAACAGAGCATGTTGGGAAATAGGGGGGGGAGCTCCACAAGGTTGCAGTGAAGGAGGAACAGTGTTGTATGGCTAAAGTTTTCTGGAGCTTTAGGATGCTGTGCTGCCCAGGAAAAGAGACTGCTGCTGCCATTATACTCTGTGCTACATGTGAGAGGACCTGGATCCATAGTGCCCACACTGGGGATCAGTGTTTCACTTGTTGGATGCAGCACCTGACTGTGAACATCAGTAGACCCCATATTATCAGAAGAGAACCAATGGCTGCTACTACTACTGGGCACTAGCTTGCAAGGGAGGAACCTTTCATAAACTTGCATGGAAATGCATGGAGTTCTGAGAGTGCCTACTATGGTTATAGGCCTCTAAGTGACAGGCTTTTCTTGTTTCCTGGTTCTGTGAAATAGATCTGCCCCGGTGTGGTTGCCTTATTCCTTTATTCGGGAACAATGCACTGCCCCTTTAGATTACAAAGACTGTACTAGATATCCCTCCCACCACTTGTAAGGAAAGAAAAGAGGGACTGTCTCAGCAGGATTGAAAGAGAG